>NC_057794.1:341952613-342252613 GCF_018294505.1 Triticum aestivum
GGCCGTCTCTCATGGATGGAGTGGAGCAAGAAAGTAACATCTCTGATGATCCCCAGGATGAATGGTCTGTGTACTCTGACATCTCTGAGGCTGCGGATGCGTTGATCAATGGCACACCCACCTCTGGGCTGCGCTTTGTGCGCGCTACTGGTAACTCTCTTGCTGTTGAGGTTCAGGCTGAACTGGGTATCTCTTTTCTGCAGTTCCTTTGGAGGATTTCGTATGGAAGGTACACCCGCTGCATCACTGCTCCAGAGGAAGGCCTGTCGGGTGCTTCTCTCCCCCTGAATCCTCTCGCTGTTTTTATCAATGTGACTGCTGCTGTTGTGGAGGGTGTGCGCTATCTGAATACGCTGGTCCGCCCTTGGACTGACCCGTTGCCTCCTCTCCCGGTTGATATCATTATTCCCTCGGAGATTTAGGCTGCTTATGCCACAACTATCACTTTGGCTGTCCCCGCTGGGTTGATTGGTGGGGGAACCTCCCTGGTGCAGAGCCTGACAATCACAAGGATGGACCCTGACACTCAAGCTGGGGCAGGTGGTGCTGTTGACATCTCTGAAACCTCGACAATTGCCAATGCCAAGCCACTGAACAAGCACCTCCAGAGGATGATCCTTGCGGAGAAGATGCCAATAGATACAACTTGTTTGAGGCGCAGCACCAGGGCAACAAGATACAATGGTTTCAAGATAAATCTTCTCGGTGACGCCAAAAAGCCACAGTCCAAGGTCAAGCCCAGGGGAGCCCCAATGGTTGCCTGTTCATCCAAGGCGACAGATCCCTGCCCAAAGCCACATCTGCAGCCTGCCGCGGGTCTGTCGGACGTTCTGCCCCCGCCAACTCCGATTCAACAGCTGCAGCGTGTGGGCATAGAGCAATGTGGGATACCTGCAGAAGAACTCAGCGCTCAGAAGCTCCTGGCTGGAGATGGGGGTGACGACTCAGCTCTGAACTAAACTGCGATGACGGCTAATAAACACTGGAATGTTCTCTGCTGGAACATTCGTGGAATCAACTCTGAAAAAAAGCAGTTAGCGATTCGTAACGCGATCGAGATTAGTGGTTGTTCAGTAGTTTGCTTTCAAGAAACCAAGCGTGAATCTTTTGATGCGTCTTTTGTTAAACTATTCTGCCCTAAGAAGTTTGATATGTTTGAATTTGTGCCGTCGGTGGGTAATTCTGGGGGTCTGTTAACAGCGTGGATGAGTTCAGTGTTCACGGGTGTATCTGTCTTCTCGGAATCTTTTGCACTTGGCGTTAGACTTACCTCCACTCAGTCTAGTGATGTGTGGACGCTCGTTAACGTTTACGGCCCTTGTTCTGATCCCAATAGAGCACTGTTTACCGCATGGCTCTTTGATCTCCAAATCCCTATTGGGGAAGATTGGCTTGTCTTAGGTGACTTCAACTATATCAGAGCGCCCGATAATCGTAACCGTGGGGGCGGTGATGCTAACGATATGCTAATATTCAACGAATTCATACGAAAGCAGTCGCTGGTGGAACTACCAATCAAAGGACGATCGTTCACTTGGAGTAATATGCAAACTAACCCACTGCTCGAACAGTTAGATTGGCATTTTACCTCTGTTAACTGGGCTGTCAAATTTCCGAACACTGTGGTCATGCCTTTGGGGAAACCCACTTCGGATCATGTGTCGTGCTACGTCAGCATCCAATCCAAAATCCCAAAAACCAAATTATTCCGGTTCGAGGATTACTGGATCAAGCAGCCAGGCTTCTTTGATGTGGTTCAGCGATCGTGGAATAAAAAATGCTACGCCCCAAACACAGCTATGGTTTTGTGCAAAAAACTCAAAACACTTCGGTATGATCTAAAGCAGTGGAGCAAGAGAATCTCGAAGCTGTCTGTGCTGATAGAGAACTGTAACAATGTCCTCTTGGAGATTGATGGCCTTGAGGATCGGCGGCGTTTGTCTGTCCCTGAAGCAAACTTCAGAAAAATCCTCAAAGCTCATCTCTTGCATTTACTGGAATGCAAAAAAGCATATTGGAAGAAGCGGTGTAGCGTCAGACAATTCAAGTTTGGAGATGGCAACACCAAATTCTTCCATAGAGTTGCGACCGAGCGCTTCCGCCGAAACAATATTGCCTCTCTGCGCCTGCCGGATGACACTGTTGTTCATGATCATGTGGGCAAAGAGGCTGTTCTTCTCCAAACTTACAAAGAAAGGTTGGGGTGCTCTAGCCCTACCAACATGAAGTTTGATCTGAATCGCATCATCAAGAAAGTGGATGGACTGCAGGTTTTATCTGAGCCCTTTACTAGGGAGGAGATTGATCAAGTGGTCAAGGAGATGCCGTCAGATCGAGCCCCTGTACCGGATGGTTTCAGTGGCAGCTTCATTAAGGCCTGCTGGCATATCATTAAGGAGGAGTTCTATAGACTTTGCTTTGATTTTCATGCAGGTACATTAGACCTGGAAAGTTTGAACTCTGGTTATATTACCCTCATCCCGAAGACGCAGTCGCCGGAGACAGCGGATGACTACCGCACTATAACACTTTTAAACTGTTGTCTAAAGCTGTTGACTAAGCTCCTGGCCAATCGGCTGCAAAAAGTGGTACTTAAGGTTATCCACCGTAACCAGTACGGATTCCTGAGAGGCAGGTCAATCCAAGATTGTGTGGCGTGGGCTTATGAATTCATACACCAGTGCCAAAATTCAAATCGCGAGATTGCCATCCTCAAGCTTGACTTTGCGAAAGCCTTCGATACGATTGAACATGCTCCAACGATACAGATTATGGAATGCATGGGTTTTGACGCCCGTTGGCTTGGGTGGATCCGCTGTTTATTCTCCACCGCCAAATCCTCCGTGCTGCTTAACGGGACCCCTGGTAGGCAGTTCTTCTGCAAGAGAGGCGTACGTCAAGGCGATCCGCTGTCCCCGCTCATCTTCGTCTTGGCGGCTGATCTTCTCCAAGCGGCCATCAATGACGCTTATCGCAGCGGGCAGATTCGGTTGCCGTTGCCGACTGTTGAGGATGATTATCCCGTGATCCAGTATGCGGATGACACTATTCTGGTGATGCCAGCAGATCAGGTGCAAGCGGGAGCGATCAAGTCCATTCTGCAAGATTATGCTTCCTCCATAGGGCTGCGCATCAACTTTCAGAAATCGACGCTGATGACTGTTAATACGGCGGATGATGTAATGGACCGGTTGGCAGAGGTTTTTGGCTGCAAAGTTGGTAAGATGCCGTTCACGTACCTTGGCATGCCGATGGGTACGGCCAGGCCGACGGTGGCTGACCTAATGCCGCTGGTTACATCAGTCGAACGCAGACTATCCACTGCCGCCTCGCTTCTGGACCTGGGGTCAAAACTAACGCTGGTCAACTCGGTGATCACATCCCTGGCGATCTATGCTATGTGCTCCATCAAGCTGCCCCCGAAGATCTTGGAACATCTCGATAAGCTTAGGCGCTATTGTCTCTGGGCGAAGAACACAGAAGATGGCCACAAAGCAATGTCCTTGGCGGCGTGGGGCCTGGTCTGTCGCCCCAAAGAGAAAGGGGGGCTGGGGATCATCGACCTTCAGACTCAGAATCAAGCCCTGCTGATTAAGCAGCTGCACAAATTTTACAACCGCCGTGACGTGTCGTGGGTTAACCTGGTTTGGTCTACGTACTATGAGGGGTTGGTGCCGCACGCAACTGAACCATGCAGATCGTTCTGGTGGCGTGACATCCTCCAACTTACTCCAGCTTACAGGGGGGTCACAACGGTGGAGGTGGGGGACGGGAGCACGGTTCTCTTTTGGAAAGACTTGTGGCATGATCGGATAATCTGCGATAGCCACCCCCGGCTGTTCTCCTTCGCAGCTCACGAAGATGTCTCGGTTCAAGCCTTGCTAACTGCGCCGACTCTCGGACAAAACTTCCAACTACCACTCTCCCCACAGGCCAGCGACGAGCTGCGAGACCTTCAAGGCGATCTTGCCTCAACGGAATTGAGCGAGACTGCAGACGTTTGGAGATGTGTTTGGGGATCGGGAGAGTTTGCCTCCAACAAATTCTATGAGCATTGCTTCCGTGAGGTGGTGGCTGACGATGCGTTCAGATGGATCTGGAAATCAAAATGCACTAATAAGTGGAGGGTTTTTGCATGGCTGCTCCTAGCGGACAGGTTAAACACCAGGAACATGCTAAAAAGGAGAGGTATGAAGCTGCGGGATGACATATATACTTGCCTCTTCTGTGACAATCCGCCTGAAGAGACGGTGGAACATCTCTTCTTCGATTGTGCCTTCAGTAAGATTTGCTGGAGAAAGCTGGGGATCGAATGGACACATGGTAGGAACAGACTCCAGCATGTGCATGAGGCAAGGGGCAGATGGTCAGGGCCCATGTTTATGGAAGTCTTTGTTATTGCGGCTTGGAGCATGTGGAAGGAGCGTAATAACAAGCACTTTCGAGGTGTGCTGCCTACGGTTGATGGTTGGCTCTTAAGATTCAAAAATGACTTTGGTATGATGAGACATAGAGTCAAGGGGGCCTTGGTGCCATTTGTGGACAGTTTTGTTGCTTCCATCTAGCTTGAGAAAAGTTTTCCCTTTTTCATCTTTCTGTACTCTACACACACTTCTCCCTCTGGTGGAATTCCCTGCCACCACCATGTAACCCCAGAGTGGATGTAGATTGTAAGCTGTGTTGGTGAAGTAATATAAAGTCAGTGGGGGGCTGCCCTCACTGTCCTAATCTTTCAAAAAAAAAAAAGCAGTCTGCATGCATCATTCTATTGTTCACACCCCAGCCTTACGAATCCAGCTTAGTAGTTCTATACTGCCATCCGGACCACAGTATTTCTGTCAAACTTTAAGGGTGGTTCACTGATTGCCCATTAGCCAATACAAGCTCTCAAATAAATATTTCAGCAACAGCATTGTGCAAATGTCTGGTACTGGGAAGTTTACTTGCTGGCTTGTACAAAACCATTAGGTTCCTACAGAAACTAGACGTTTATATATCTCAAAATAGATAAACTGGAATACCTTGGGTGGTGATGATTTACGCAAGTCGAAATTTATTTGCAACTGTGCTTATCCAAACCATATCTTTCTCACTGTATGCATACTTTGCATTGGAGGCCAACAGGACGACACCTTCAGCTTTTGATTCACCGTTAGCTGGATCAGGGTTGCTCAAAATTGGTTGTGCCAACACAGAAAGAATTCCTTGTGGTAGAATATTCCCAAGCTGAGTGTCTGATGAAACCAGCACGGTTGGTCTATATAAGACACATATAATTGAAAAATATGAAACAAGGAGAAAAGCAGTGAGACAGATATTTTATAAGCATCTAAAATCACAAAGGAAAACAAAAACACAATTTTCACCAGTCAACTAGACATCCGGTAGTCCTATTCCTAAGCTAGCATAATACAAATAACCTCACATATACAAAAGCACTCAAACCAATTGTTATAAAAGTTGCCAAGAATTTCAGTGCAATTATTGATCGAAGGCAAGAGACAAGAGGGTATGGTGCTTCATCTGAACTATAATAACTCTACAAATACACATCTTTGATGCTTGATACAAGCAAAAGGTCGCCTAGAATGACCCCTGCAATCAATGAGGGCAAGAAAATAATATTGATTGGATAGCTAAACCAAAACCTTTAGCACAAACTTAGAAGAAACATGCTCTTGTAGGCAGGAGAGAATGATGCACTTACCAGAAAAATTAGGAATGTACAAAGCACTGCTCAAATTGTCAAGTCCAGCTTGTTCCATCTGACTCTTGAACCAATCAATCATTGCATATTTGGAAATATCTGCAGGAGGATTCCAGTATCCTCGGATGCACAACACATTGTCAATTGCTATGAGCTGGCACAAAGCAAAAAACCAAGGTGAGACATCTAACCAGTAGCAGATCATGCTACACATTATCACACAATTGACAATTGCATAACAACCAAACATTGTTACCCATGCAATTGCTTCATAATGCATATCTTTAACTGCTAGATAGTACCTTACATTATCCACTATTCATACACAAATAAAAGATCCTGTAAAAAAATACACCAAGAAAAGAAGCAACCTCAACCAAAAAGTACATGACTTCCTAGAGTGCATGCAGTTAATCCTGTCTGGATTTAACTGCTAGTAAATAAAAACACAATTAGATTAGTAAGGTGAACATAATGTCAATATAGTTCTCGTTGAGATTAATTTCATAGTATAAAATTTCATAATTCCATTGACATATCGTGCATACAAAGAGAAACGGTCAAAGATACATGTTGGATACCATGTCAGTGTCTAAGACCATCTATTTCTGAACGGACAGGGTACTAAACATACGCCAGAAAGAAGCAAACTCAACCAAACACTACATTGCAACAGTCCTAGTGATGTCTACAGTAACTCGATTTTTTTCCTCTGCAGTTACTATTTGCCGGCAAGCTAGGATAACATGGCTTAAGGTTGACAAAAAAAAATAAGGCATGAGACTATCAAAGCCACAAAGATAAAAATTCTAAATATTTAAGTTTGTCTACAACAGCTTGAATCTGAAGCATAAGTACCCGGAAAAAACCTGCCTGCTTAAGGCATCTCGGTCGGCTCCCACCGAGAATTCAATACTGGTTCAAGTCTATATGGCTGGGAAACACCTAAAAGAACATACCACTGATGTGGTGTTTGTGTTCTGCAGCAGAACATATGTCGCCCAGGCCATATCCTCTTTCTGCGCCGTTGACAGATCATCAGGAATCACAAACACCTGCCTGCTTCCTTCAGGCAACGGCACACGGCTGGAAGCACCAGCACCCTACAGCAATCAAATTCCCAAGTCATACTCACTTCCCGGCATTCACCGTGCGAACCCAATGTACCATTCGTGCCAACACATTGACGCATCTCACCTCTAGGAAGCGCCCGAGGTACGGCAGCGCCGCTGAGAACGCGGCCAGGCACAGCCCCAGAGCCTCCGACCTCTGCGATTTCGCGTAACCGGTTAGTCAGGCATGTGAGTTATGGCTGGGCATTATCAGGGTGAAGTTGCAGAGGTAACAGACGAGCTGCGCGGGGGTTGGGGACGGCGAGAGGAGGTGGTTGAGGAGGACGAGGGCGCCGAAGCCGAGGCCTATCCACCGCGGGAGGTACGACTCGTCCAGCCCGGGGATCCCTGCGATAGTGCAGCGCCGCGTGTGAGATAACGGAAAACGCGCCATTCGAGTGGTTCAGAGCGACCAGCTCGGCGGCGGATGGAGGCCGGGCGGCGGGGGAGGAGGGTACCGAGGGTGAAGCGGAGGACGGAGAGGTTGACCTGCTGCGGAGGGTCGGAGTTGGAGGCGCGCACGCGCACGCGGGCGGAGAGGGGACGGCGGCGGGGTGTGGTTGCGAGTTGCCGGACGAAGAAAGCTTGCGCGGTGGTGGGGGGAGGCTGTAGGTGGAGAAGAAGCGGTGGTGCACGGACAAGGAGAGCCATGGCGGATGGGTGGAGGCAGGTCGCAGCGGCTGCGCTATGCAAGTCCTGGGCTCTGCGCACCCTCAAGTTACAGGCTCCGAATGTCGCAAATTGTGGCCTACAGGTACAACAAGTCCAAAGGGCTGAAGCCCCCCAATGCGGCAATGCCACGAGGCCTGCTGTTAGGGCGCTGGGTTTAGCCCAACTAATCAACTGTTAACAACTAGGGGCCTCCGCAAGGGTCACTTATTTAGTCTTAGAGTGCATCAAACAAAGAAAAATCTTCGAATTCAAGAACGACTACCGATTACTAAACTTTGATTTTGTCTTTTTGTTATAAAAATCTAATAATTCTTTATTAAACTTTAAAAAATAGTGTGTCCAGCCATCGTCACATGTCATATGTTGGACGCTCCTTCTGAATTTTGATTTTGATTTTATTTTTATTTTTCCCTATGTATTTTGGGGTTTTAGATGAGGTTTTTTCATGCTTTTTGGATTTTTGCCTGGTTTTTCTAGGGTTTCAAGAAAAAAATAGTTTAAAATTATCATTTTTGTGAACCATAGCCATGTTTAGAAAAATAAATAAATGTGTGCTTCTACGAGAACAAACATGTTTCTGGTGAAGCACAGATTTGCTTTCATGAAAATATAGACTGTGAATCCACGAGAAGCATATATGTGCTTCCACGAAAAGCATGGATGCGCTTCTACGAGAGAGAAAAAATATTTTTTTCGAGAGAAGCATAACATGTGCTTCCGCTGATTCCACGAGATGCACAAATGTCCTTCTATGAGAACCACAGATGCGCTTTCAAGAGAAGCACAACCTTGAACTCTACAAGAAATGTCTTTCCCATAGTCCTTCCAAAACAAAAGTGAAAACCGCAACCATACTACTGGGTTTAAGTTTTTTGGGGTATTGATTCTTTTTCTTTTGTTGGATTTATAGTTCATTTTTAATTTATTTTTCGATTCTTGATGTCTACTACGCGACTTTATTCTGGTAGACGTTATTGGGTCTTCAAGTGCAGAGTATTGTAGGACAGTAACAAATTTTCCTCAAGTGGATGACCTAAACTTTATCAATCCGTGGGAGGCGTAGGATGAAGACGGTCTCTCTCAAACAACTCTGCAACCAAATAACAAAGAGTCTCTTGTGTCCCCAACACACCTGATACATTGGTATATTGTATAGGTGCACTAGTTTGACGAAGAGATGGTGATACAAGTGTAATATGGATGGTAAATATAGGTTTTTGTAATCTGGAAATATAAAAACAGCAAGGTAGCAAGTAACAAAAGTGAGCGAAAACGGTATTGCAATGCTTGAAAACAAGGCCTAGGGTTCATACTTTCACTAGTGCAAGTTTTCTCAACAATAATAACATGATTAGATCATATAACAATCCCCCAACGTGCAACAAAGAGTCACTCTAAAGTCACTAATAGCGAAGAATAAACAAAAAGATTATTGTAGGGTATGAAACCACCTCAAAGTTATTCTTTCTGATCGATCTATTGGGCTATTTCTATAAGTGTCACAAACAGCCCTAGAATTCATACTAAAATAACACCTTAAGTCACACATCAACCAAAACCCTAATGTCATCTAGATACTCCAATGACACCACAAGTATCTGCGGGTTTGATTATACGATATGCATCACACAATTTCAGATTCATCTATTCAAACCAACACAAAGAACTTCAAAGAGTGCCCCAAAGTTTCTATCAGAAAGTCAAAACGAAAATGTGTGCCAACCCCTATGCATAAGTTGACAAGGTTACAGAACCCGCAAGTTGATCACCAAAACATACATCAAGTAGATCACGTGAATATCCCATTATCACCACAGATAAGCACATGCAAGACATACATCAAGTGTTCTCAAATCCTTAAAGATTCAATCCGATAAGATAACTTCAAAGGGAAAACTCAATCCATTACAAGAAGGTAGAGGGGGAGAAGCATCATAAGATCCAACTATAATAGCAAAGCTCGCGGTACATCAAGATCGTGCCAAATCAAGAACACGAGAGAGAGAGAGAGAGATTAAACACATAGCTACTGGTACATACCCTCAGCCCCGAGGGTGAACTACTCTCTCCTCATCATGGAGAGCGTCGGGATGATGAAGATGGCCACCGGTGATGGTTTCCCCCTCCGGCAGGGTGCCGGAATAGGGTCCCGATTGGTTTTTGTTGGCTACAGAGGCTTGCGGCGGCGGAACTCCTGATCTAGGTTTATTTCTGGGGGTTTCTGTATTTATAGGAATTTTTAGCGTTGAGAACAAGTCAGGGGGGTCCACGAGTCAACGACAAGGACCGAGGACGCACCCCAGGGGGTAGGGCGCGCCCTCAAACCTTGTGGTTGGCTCAGGACTCTTCTGACCCAACTCTTTTGCTTCGGGGGCTTCTTCTGGTCCATAAAAAATCACCGTAAATTTTTAGCTCGTTTGGACTCCGCTTGATATTGCTTTTCTGCGAAACTCAAAAACAAGAAAAAAACAGAAACTGGCACTGGGCTCTAGGTTAATAGGTTAGTCCCATAAATCATATAAAATAACATATAAATGCATATAAAACATCCAAGATAGATAATATAATAGCATGGAACAATAAAAAATTATAGATACGTTGGAGACGTATCAAGCATCCCCAAGCTCTGCTCGTCCTCGAGTAGGTAAATGATAAAAAAAGAATTTTTGATATGGAATGCTAGCAAGTGCACAAGTTTGATCAATGATAATTTCAAGCACTTTTTCTAGCATCATTATATATCATAACAGTAGCTCATATGATAAAGCTTCTCATGGTCAAGTAACAAGTTATTCACATGTTAAAGTATAGATCATAATCTTTATCAAAAACTAACAAACTATGTTCTCAATCATCAAACAATTGCAATTCATCTTATTTCCAGGAAGAGTCTATGTAAGAGCTTTGATTTAGCAAATCCCACATACTCAACTATCATATAGTCTTCCATGATTGCTACCACTCAAAGCATATTTTTAGAACAAATAGCATCCATCAAACACAGAGAAAGATAGGGGCTTAATGTTTCGCCTCCCAACTTATTTATCATATAGATAATTGTCAGCAATAATAATTCATGATCAAATATATTTGAATGGCCATATATGCTTAGATCTTTCCACACCACATGATGCTTGCCAGCTAAAGAGTAGGTTGGAATGAGAAGGAATACTACTGACTCTTGCATAAAAGCCCTGTTCAAGAATTCATCCGATTAACCAGTTAACTTGCCGATTAATCCCTACTCATAGGGTCCCCGAGTAGCCGATTACCCGATAAGTCGTCCGATTAATTGATTAAATGAGCGATTAACTTGCCGATTAGCCTATTAATCCCCTACTCACCAGCCGACCGAGCAGCTACCAGTTAACGATTTCCTCAATGATGCATAAAAGTAAAAGATAGTCCCTTCACAGGGGAAGCAGGGATTTGCAGAGGTGCCAGAGCTCGAAGCTTTTAAAACAGAGATGAAAATAATTTTGAGAGGTATGATTTCATTGTCAACATAACAACCAAGAGTTACCAATATCTTCCATACTGGATACATTATAGGCATTCCCAAACAGAAAGGTAAAGATTTTACTCCCCCTCTACCAACAATCACATTCCACGGCTGGTCTGAAACAACGGGTACCGTCCAACTATCAACAATCCTGGGGGAGTTTTGTTTAATTTATTTGTGATTTTGATTTGAGCATGGAACTGGGCATCTCAGTTACCAACCATTTTCTCGTGAATGGTGAGTGGAGTCCACTCATTGTGAGAATAACCCACCTAGCATGCTGACAGCCCCTAGTCGCTACATGAGCGATTTGGGCATACAGAACATATTACTATTTAAGGGTTTAGAGTTTGGCACATGCAAATTTACTTGGAACGGTAGGTAAATACCGCATATAGGTACATATGGAGGACACTCATGGAAGAAACTTGGTTCAAGGATTTTGGATGCACAAGTAGTGTTCCCGCTTAGTACAGAAATTTTGGCCAGCAAAAGATTCTAAATAGCAAGCACCACATGTTGGAGGATCCATAACAATATAACTTCTATACAAATATACCCAAGCATAACTCATTATGTTGTCTTCCTTGTCCAACTTCAACTAATTTGCTCAAGTTTGAAAATAATTAATGGGGCTCACAATCATAAAAGATGTCCAAGATGCCGGGGAACGTAGTAATCTCAAAATTTTCCTATGCACACGCAAGATCATGGTGATGCATAGCAACGAGAGGGAAGAGTGTTGTCTACGTACCCTCGTAAACCGTAAGTGGAAGCGTTATGACAACGCGGTTGATGTAGTTGTACGTCTTCACGGTCGACCGATCCTAGCACCGAAGGTACAGCACCTCCGCGATCTGCACACGTTTGGCTCGGTGACGTCCTACGAACTCACGATCCAGTAGAGTGTCGGGGAAGAGCTTCGTCAGCACGACGGCGTGATGACGGTGATGATGATGCTACCGGAACAGGGCTTCGCCTAAGCACCGCTACGATATGACCGAGGTGGATTATGGTGGAGGGGGGCACCACACACGGCTAAGAGATCAATTATCAACTTGTCTATGGGGTGCCCCCTCCCCCGTATATAAAGGAATGGAGGAGGGGGAGGGGCGGCCTCCTTGGCGCGCCGCAAGGGGAATCCTACTCCCACCGGGAGTATGATTCCCCCCCTTCCCTAGTTGGATTAGGAGAGAAGGAAGGGGAAGGAAGGAGGAAGGAAAGGGGGTGGCCCCCCTCCCAATTCGGATTGGGCTTGGGGGGCCTCCTTTGCTCCCTTCTCCTCTCTCTCACTATGGCCCGATAAGGCCCATATACCTCCTAGGGGGTTCCGGTAACCTCCCGGTACATCGGTAAGTGCCCGATCTCACCCGGAACCATTCCAATGTCCAAATATAGCCGGCCAATATATTGATCTTTATGTATCGACCATTTCGAGACTCCTCGTCATGTCCGTGATCATATCTGGGACTCTGAACTACCTTCGGTACATCAAAACACATAAACTCATAATACGATCGTCACCAAACGTTAAGCGTGCGGACCCTACGGATTCGAGAACTATGTATACATGACCGAGACACGTCTCCGGTCAATAACCAATAGCGGAACCTGGATGCTCATGTTGGTTCCCACATATTCTACGAAGATCTTTATCGGTCAAACCACATAACGATATACGTTGTCCCTTTGTCATCGGTATGTTACTTGCCCAAGATTTGATCATCGGTATCTCAATACCTAGTTTAATCTCGTTACCGGCAAGTCTCTTTACTTGTTCTGTAATGCTACATCCCATAACTAACTCATTAGCTACATTGCTTGCAAGGCTTATAGTGATGTACATTACCGAGAGGGCCCAGAGATACCTCTCCAACAATCGGAGTAACAAATCATAATCTCGATCTATGCCAACTCAATAAACACCATCGGAGACACCTGTAGAACACCTTTATAATCACCCAGTTACGTTGTGACGTTTGGTAGCACACAAAGTGTTCCTCCGGTATTCGGGAGTTGCATGATCTCATAGTCAAAGGAACATGTATAAGTTATGGAGAAAGCAATAGCAACAAACTAAACGATCATCGTGCTAAGCTAACGGATGGGTCAAGTCAATCACACCATTCTCTAATGATGTGATCCCGTTAATCAAATGACAACTCATGTCTATGGTTAGGAAACATAACCATCATTGATTCAACGAGCTAGTCAAGTAGAGGAAAACTAGTGACACTCTGTTTGTCTATGTATTCACACATGTACTAAGTTTCCAGTTAATACAATTCTAGCATGAATAATAAACATTTATCATGATATAAGGAAATATAAATAACAACTTTATTATTGCCTCTAGGGCATATTTCCTTCAGTCTCCCACTTGCACTAGAGTCAATAATCTAGATTACATTGTAATGATTCTAACACCCATGGAGTCTTGGTGTGATCATGTTTTGCTCGTGAGAGAGGCTTAGTCAACGGGTCTGCAACATTCAGATCTGTATGTATCTTGCAAATCTCTATGTCTCCCACCTTGACTTGATCGCGAATGGAATTGAAGCGTCTCTTGATGTGCTTGGTTCTCTTGTGAAATCTGGATTCCTTTGCCATGGCAATTGCACCAGTATTGTCACAAAAGATTTTCATTGGACCTGATGCACTAGGTATGACACCTCGATCGGATATGAACTCCTTCATCCAGACTCCTTCATTTGCTGCTTCCGAAGCAGCTATGTATTCCGCTTCACACGTAGATCCTGCCATGACGCTCTGCTTGGAACTGCACCAACTGACAGCTCCACCATTTAATAAAAACACGTATCCGGTTTGCGACTTAGAGTCATCTGTATCAGTGTCAAAGCTTGCATCGACGTAACCATTTATGATGAGCTCTTTGTCACCTCCATATACGAGAAACATATCCTTAGTCCTTTTCAGGTATTCCTGGATATTCTTGACCAATGTCCAGTGATCCACTCCTGGATTACTTTGGTACCTCCCTGCTAAACTGATAGCAAGGCACACATCAGGTTTGGTACACAGCATTGCATACATGATAGAGCCTATGGCTGAAGCATAGGGAACACCTTTCATTTTCTCTCTATCTTCTGCAGTGGTCGGGCATTGAGTCTAACTCAACTTCACACCTTGTAATACAGGAAAGAACCCTTTCTTTGCCTGATCCATTTTGAACTTCTTCAAAACTTTATCAAGGTATGTGCTTTGTGAAAGTCCAATTAAGCGTCTTGATCTATCTCTATAGATCTTGATGCCCAATATATAAGCAGCTTCACCGAGGTCTTTCATTGAAAAATTCTTATTCAAGTATCCTTTTATGCTATTCAGAAATTCAGTATCATTTCCGATCAACAATATGTCATCTACATATAATATCAGAAATGCTACGGAGCTCCCACTCACTTTCTTGTAAATACAGGCTTCTCCAAAAGTCTGTATAAAACCATATGCTTTGATCACACTATCAAAGCGTATATTCCAACTCCGAGAGGCTTGCACCAGTCCATAAATGGATCGTTGGAGCTTGCACACTTTGTTAGCACCTTTTGGATCGACAAAACCTTCTGGTTGCATCATATACAACTCTTCTTTAAGATATCCATTAAGGAATGTAGTTTTGACATCCATTTGCCAAATTTCATAATCATAAAATGCGGTAATTGCTAACATGATTTGGACGGACTTAAGCGTCGCTACGGGTGAGAAGGTCTCATCGTAGTCAACTCCTTGAACTTGTCAAAAACCTTTTGCAACAAGTCGAGCTTTGTAGACAGTAACATTACCGTCAGCGTCAGTCTTCTTCTTGAAGATCCATTTATTCTCTATGGCCTGCCGATCATCGGGCAAGTCAACCAAAGTCCATACTTTGTTCTCATACATGGATCCCATCTCAGATTTCATGGACTCAAGCCATTTTGCGGAATCTAGGCTCATCATCGCTTCCTGATAGTTTGTAGGTTCGTCATGGTCAAGTAACATGACTTCCAGAACAGGATTACCGTACCACTCTGGTGCGGATCTTACTCTGGTTGACCTACGAGGTTCGGTAGTAACTTGATCAGAAGTTTCATGATCATCATCATTAGCTTCCTCACCTACTGGTGTAGGAATCACTGGAACTGATTTCAGTGATGGACTACTTTCCAATAAGGGAGCAGGTACAATTACCTCATCAAGTTCTACTTTCCTCCCACTCACTTCTTTCGAGAGAAACTCCTTCTCTAGAAAGGATCCATTCTTAGCAACGAATATCTTGCCTTCGGATCTGTGATAGAAGGTGTACCCAACAGTCTCCTTTGGGTATCCTATGAAGACACATTTCTCCGATTTGGGTTCGAGCTTATCAGGTTGAAGCTTCTTCACATAAGCATTGCAGCCCCAAACTTCAAGAAACGACAACTTGGGTTTCTTGCCAGACAACAGTTCATAAGGTGTCGTCTCAACGGATTTAGATGGTGCCCTATTTAACGTGAATGCAGCCATCTCTAAAGCATAACCCCAAAACGATAGCGGTAAATCAGTGAGAGACATCATAGATCGCACCATATCTAATAAAGTGCGGTTACGATGTTCGGACACACCATTACGTTGTGGTGTTCCAGGTGGCGTGAGTTGCGAAACTATTCGCATTGTTTCAAATGAAGTCCAAACTCATAACTCAAATATTCACCTCCATGATCAGATCGTAGAAACTTGATTTTCTTGTTACGATGATTTTCCACTTCACTCTGAAATTCTTTGAACTTTTCAAATGTCTCAGACTTATGTTTCATTAAGTAGATATACCCATATCTGCTCAAATCATCTGTGAAGGTGAGAAAATAACGATATCCGCCGCGAGCTTCAATGTTCATTGGACCACATACATCAGTATGTATGATTTCCAATAACTCTGTTGCTCGCTCCATTGTTCCGGAGAACGGAGTTTTAGTCATCTTGCCCATGAGGCATGGTTCGCAAGTACCAAGTGATTCATAATCAAGTGATTCCAGAAGTCCATCAGAATGGAGTTTCTTCATGCGCTTTACACCAATATGACCTAAACGGCAGTGCCACAAATAAGTTGCACTATCATTATCAACTCTGCATCTTTTGGCTTCAATACTATGAACATGTGTATCACTACTATCAAGATTTAGTAAAAATAGACCACTCATCAAGGGTGCATGACCATAAAAGATATTACTCATATAAATAGAACAACCATTATTCTCTGATTTAAATGAATAACCGTCTCGCATCAAACAAGATCCAGATATAATGTTCATGCTCAACGCTGGCACCAAATAACAATTATTTAGGTCTAAAACTAATCCCGAAGGTAGATGTAGAGGTAGCGTGCCGACGGCGATCACATCGACTTTGGAACCATTTCCCACGCGCATCGTCACCTCGTCCTTAGCCAATCTTCGCTTAATCCGTAGCCCCTGTTTCGAGTTGCAAATGTTAGCAACTGAACCAGTATCAAATACCCAGGCACTACTGCGAGCATTAGTAAGGTACACATCAATAACATGTATATCAAATATACCTTTCACTTTGCCATCCTTCTTCCCCACCAAATACTTGGGGCAGTTCCGCTTCCAGTGACCAGTTCCTTTGCAGTAGAAGCACTCAGTCTCAGGCTTAGGTCCAGACTTGGGTTTCTTCACTTGAGCAGCAACTGGCTTGCTGTTCTTCTTGAAGTTCCCCTTCTTCCCTTTACCCTTTTTCTTGAAACTGGTGGTCTTGTTGACCATCAACACTTGATGCTCCTTCTTGATTTCTACCTCCGTAGCCTTTAGCATTGCGAAGAGCTCAAGAATCGTCGTATCCATCCCTTGCATATTATAGTTCATCACGAAGCTCTTGTAGCTTGGTGGCAGTGATTGAAGAACTCTGTCAATGACACTGTCACCGGGAAGATTAAATCCCAGTTGAGTAAAGTGGTTGTGGTACCCAGACATTCTGAGTATATGTTCACTGACAGAACTATTCTCCTCCATCTTGCAGCTGTAGAACTTATTGGAGACTTCATATCTCTTAATCTGGGCATTTCCTTGAAATATTAACTTCAACTCCTGGAACATCTCATATTCTCCATGACGTTCAAAACATCGTTGAAGTCTTGGTTCTAAGCCGTAAAGCATGGCACACTGAACTATCGAGTAGTCATCAGCTTTGCTCTGCCAGGTGTTCACAACATCTGGCGTTGCTCCTGCATCGGGTTTGTCACCCAGCGGTGCTTCCAGGATGTAATTCTTCTGTGCAGCAATGAGGATAATGCTCAGGTTACGGACCCAGTCCGTGTAGTTGCTACCATCATCTTTCAACTTAGCTTTCTCTAGGAACGCATTAAAATTCAAATGAACAACAACACAAGCCATCTATCTACAAGATAGACATGCAAAATACTATCACGTACTAAGTTCATGATAAATTAAAGTTCAATTAATCAAATTACTTAAGAACTCCCACTTAGATAGACATCCCTCTAATCATCTAAGTGATCACGTGATCCACATCAACTAAACCATGTCCGATCATCACGTGAGATGGAGTAGTTTTCAATGGTGAACATCACTATGTTGATCATATCTACTCTATGATTCACGCTCGACCTTCCGGTCTCAGTGTTCCGAGGCCGTATCCGCATATGCTAGGCTCATCAAGTTTAACCCGAGTATTCCGCGTGTGCAAAATTGGCTTGCACCTGTTGTATGCGAACGTAGAGCTTATCACACCTGATCATCACGTGGTGTCTCGGCACAACGAACTGTAGCAACGGTGCATACTCAGGGAGAACACTTATACCTTGAAATTTGCTGAGAGATCATCTTATAATGTTGCCGTCGAACTAAGCAAAATAAGATGCATAAAGGATAAACATCACATGCAATCAATATAAGTGATATGATATGGCCATCATCATATTGTGCCTTTGATCTCCATCTCCGAAGCACCATCTGATCACCATCATCACCGGCTTGACACATTGATCTCCATCGAAGCATCGTTGTCGTCTCACCAACTATTGCTTCTACGACTATCGCTACCACTTAGTGATAAAGTAAAGCAATTACATGGCGATTGCATTTCATACAATAAAGTGACAACCATATGGCTCCTGCCAGTTGCCGATAACTGTGTTACAAAACATGATCATCTCATACAATAAAATTTAGCATCATGTCTTGACCATATCACATCACAACATGCCCTGCAAAAACAAGTTAGACGTCCTCTACTTTGTTGTTGCAAGTTTTACGTGGCTGCTACAGGCTGAGCAAGAACCGTTCTTACCTACGCATCAAAAACCACAACGCGGTATAATGATTGCTTTTGATCTTCAGAAAGAACCCTTTTCATTGAATTCGATTCAACTAAAGCTAGAGAAACAGACACCCACTAGCCACCTGTGTGCGAAGCACGTCGGTAGAACTAGTCTCGCGTAAGCATACGCGTAATGTCGGTCTGGGCCACTTCATCCAACAATGTCGTTGAATCAAGAATCAACTAGTGACGACAAGCAATATCTATATACCCATGCCCACAACTCCTTTGTGTTCTACTCATGCATATAACATCTACGCATAAACCTGGCTCGGATGCCACTGTTGGTGAACGTAGTAATTTCAAATTTTTCCTACGCACACGCAAGATCGTGGTGATGCATAGCAACAAGAGGGAAGAGTGTTTTCTACGTACCCTCGTAGACCGTAAGCGGAAGCATTATGACAACGCGGTTGATGCAGTCGTACGTCTTCACGATCGACCAATCCTAGCACCGAAGGTATGACACCTCCGCGATCTGCACACGTTCGGCTTGGCGATGTCCCACGAACTCACGATCCAGTAGAGTGTCAGGGAAGAGCTTCATCAGCATGACGGCGTGATGACTGTGATGATGATGCTACCGGAACAGGGCTTTGCCTAAGCACCGCTACGATATGACCGAGGTGGGTTATGGTGGAGGGGGGCACCGCACACGGCTAAGAGATCAATGATCAACTTGTGTGTCTATGGGGTGCTCCCCTCTCCCGTATATAAAGGAGTGGAGGAGGGGGAGGGGGCCGGCCTCCTAGGCGTGCCCCAAGGGGGAGTCTTACTCCCAACTGGAGTAGGATTCCCCCCTTCCCTAGTTGGATTAGGAGAGAAGGAAGGGGAAGGAAGGAGGAAGGAAAGGGGGGCGGCCCCCCTCCCAATTCGGATTGAGCTTGGGGGGGTGCCCCCTCCTTTGCTCCCTTCTCCTCTCTCCCACTATGGCCCAATAAGGCCCATATACCTCCCGGGGGGTTCCGGTAACCTCTCGGTACATCGGTAAATGCCCGATCTCACCCGGAACCATTCTGATGTCCAAATATAGTTGTCCAATACATCGATCTTTATGTCTCGACCATTTCGAGACTCCTCGTCATGTCCGTGATCATATCCGGGACTCCTAACTACCTTCGGTACATCAATACACATAAACTCATAATACGATCGTCACCGAACGTTAAGCGTGCGGACCCTACAGGTTCGAGAACTATGTAGACATGACCGAGACACATCTCCGGTCAATAACCAATAGCGGAACCTAGATGCTCATATTGGTTCCTACATATTCTATGAAGATCTTTATCGGTCAAACCGCATAACGATATACGTTGTTCCCCTTGTCATCGGTATGTTACTTGCCCGAGATTTGATCGTCTGTATCTCAATACCTAGTTCAATCTCGTTACTGGAAAGTCTCTTTACTCGTTCCGTAATGCTACATCCCGTAACTAACTCATTAGCTACATTGCTTGCTAGGCTTATAGTGATGTACATTACCGAGAGGGCCCAGAGATACCTCTCCGACAATCAGAGTGACAAATCCTAATCTCGACCTATGCCAACTCAACAAACACCATCGGAGACACCTGTAGATCACCTTTATAATCACCCAGTTACATTGTGATGTTTGGTAGCACACAAAGTGTTCCTCTGGTATTCGGGAGTTGCATGATCTCATAGTCATAGGAACATGTATAAGTTATGGAGAAAGCAATAGCAATAAACTAAATGATCATCGTGCTAAGCTAACGAATGGGTCAAGTCAATCACAACATTCTCTAATGATGTGACCCCGTTAATCAAATGACAACTCATGTGTATGGTTAGGAAACATAACCATCATTGATTCAACGAGCTAGTCAAGTAGAGGCAAACTAGTGACACTCTGTTTGTCTATGTATTCACACATGTACTAAGTTTCCGGTTAATACAATTCTAGCATGAATAATAAACATTTATCATGATATAAGGAAATATAAATAACAACTTTATTATTGCCTCTAGGGCATATTTTCTTCACAAGATAGTATATTTATATGTGAAATCTCTCTTCCTTCAATATTCTTTCATGAATTGTTCAAGTGACCAATACCATGTTTGCTAACTTTCAATAAATTTACCACCTCTACTTCTGATATGTCAAGTCATTACTCCCCATGGTATAAGCATATGAAACATAAATAAATTCAAATTTATGATATTCAATTCATCCAACCATTTACTCATAGGATATAAGTGAAGCATGAGAGTAAATGACAAACTACTCCAAAAAGATATAAGTGAAGATCAATGAGTAGTTGAATAATTATGTACCTATGTGAAGACTCTCTATCATTTAAAAATTTCAGATCTTAATATTTTATTCTAATAACAAGCAAAAGAAAATAAAAGAAAATGATGCTCCAAGCAAAACTCATATCTTGTGGTGAATAAAAACATAGCCTCAAGTAAAGTTACCGATGAACAAAGACAAAAGAGGGGATGCCATCTGGGGCATCCCCAAGCTTAGGCTCTTGGTTGTCCTTGAATATTACCTTGGGGTGCCTTGGGCATCCCCAAGCTTAGGCTCTTTCCACTCCTTATTCCATAGTCCATCAAAACTTCACCCAAAACTTGAAAACTTCACAACACAAAACTCAACAAAAAATCGCATAAGCTCCGTTAGTATAAGAAAATACATCACCACTTTTGGTTCTGTTGTCAACTCATTCTTTATTTATATTGGTGTAATATCTACTGCATTCGAACTTCTCCATGGTTCATACCCTCTGATACTACTCATGGATTCATCAAAATAAGCAAACAGCACAATAAAAACAGAACAGTCTGTAGTAATATGTAACTCTCGAATACTTTTGTAACTCCAAAAATTCTAAAAAATTAGGACAACCTAGGAAATTTGTATGTTAATCTTCTGCAAAAAGAATCAGTATTTTATCATGCTTCTTATAAACATGAAAATTATTTTCCTGGGCACAATTTTTTTTGTTTTTCAGCAAGATCAAATCAACTATCACCGTAAGCTTCCCAAAGGTCTTACTTGGCACTTTATTGAAACAAAAGCTATAAAACATGATTAGTACAGTAGCATAATCATGTGAACACACAAAAACAGTAGGTATAAATGTTGGGTTGTCTCCCAACAAGCGCTTTTCTTTAATGCCTTTATAGCTAGGCATGATGATTTCAATGATGCTAACATAAAAGATAAAAATTGAAACATAACGGGAGCATCAAGAAGCATATGACTAACACATTTAAGTCTAACCCACTTCCTATGCATAGGGATTTTGTGAGCAAACAAATTATGAGAACAAGAATCTATTAGCATAGGAAGGTAAAACAAGCAAAACTTCAAAACTTTCAACACATAGAGAGAGAACTTGATATTATTGCAATATGTAAAAGCATATGTTCCTCTCTCATAATAATTTTCAGTAGCATCATGAATGAATTCAACAATATAACCATCACATAAAGCATTCTTTTCATGATTCATAAACATACAAATTTTATTACTCTCCACATGAGCAGAACTCTTCTCATTCGGAATAGTGGGAGTATCATAAGAAACTCGAATACTATATATTGTTTCCACATTAAAAGAATAATGTTCAGAAAAAGGGTAATCATAATTATGACAAGCTTTATAAATATAATCATCACTAATTTTTATAACATAAGTGTCATCACAATAATCATCATAAGTAGCAACTTTGTTCTCATCATAATCAATTGAAACCTCTTCCAAGATAGTGGAATCATTACTAAATAAAGTCATGACCTCTCCAAATCCAATTTTATCATTATAGTAAGATTCAACACACTCCAAAATAGTGGGATAATTATTATCTAAAGTTGACACTCTTCCAAACCGACTTTCATCAATATTGCAATCATCATAAATAGGAGGCATGCTATCATCATAATAAATTTGCACATCAAGGCTTGGGGGACTAAAAATATCATCTTCATTAAACATAGCATCCCCAAGTTTGGGACAAACATTAATTGCAGCAAATAAATTCTCGAACATGTCATTCTCATCAAACATAGCATCCCCAAGCTTGGGCCTTTGCATATCATAAGCATAATCACTCTCATCATTAATAGTATGGATAGCACCAATAGTATAGCAATTATTATCATCACAATTTTCTAAGTTGGTGCCAAAAAGATTCTCAAGATTATAACAAGTATCATTACTTTCCCAATCATAATCATCACAATGAGTGATATAGGCATAACGAGATCATCCTCAATAATTTCTTCGGACATAGTACCATAAGGCAAAGAATCGGTATCATCATCCAGATTTTTTTTGATTCACTCTAATGAGGCATAACAATAATAGGAGCAACATCATTTGGGGAAGATACCTTTTTACCTTTGATTCTTCGTCTTTTCTTTTTCTTCTTCATGTCATGTGTGGGTTTAATCAACCTTTTGGAGCTCCTTATTGATGAGATTGGTTGAATAAAAAGCTCCTCCTCGTTACCTGATTCATCATAAGAAAAAATAGGAGGATATTGGGAAACCTCTTCCCCTTCATTATTATTCTCTTCATCTTCTATTTGTTTTCTTGTCTTTAAGTAATTGGCAATATAAGGATTCTCAATGCATTTTACCGCACAATACATATAAATGTCCTCTAGATCAAAATCAAGAAATCTCTCAAGATTATATTCTGGAATATATCTAGTTATGCGTTTCATTTCTTCATATCCCAGAAGCAAACTAAGTTCATTATGATGCGTAAGGGAAATCAAGTAATCACAATTTTTGGACACGATTCGATCATGAAACAATTTGCATTGGAGATTTAAATGACAACGTTCATTGCAAAGTTCACAAGGATGGCTAAAATATTAAATTTTTTAGCACAAACATCTAGCCTCTCTTGCAACCATTTAGTTTCTAAATACTTATGCCTCTTGCAAAATCTATCTTCCCTTTTTGGTATGTAACAGCAAACTCTATGCACTCCACAAAAATTGGCATGCTTATAAGAAACATTTTTATCATGACTAGTGCAATTATCATTAGTACTATGGATATTCAAAGAATTCATACTAACAACATTGCAATCATGCTTATCATTCAAAGATTATATGTCAAACATTCTATTGCATTCTTCCTCTAGCACTTGAGCACAATTATCGGAATCCTTATTTTGATGAAAAACATTAAAAAGATGGAGCATATGAGGCAACCTCAATTCCATTTTTTTGTAGTTTTCTTTTATAGACTAAACAAGTGATAAAACAAGAAAGTAAAAGATTCAATTGCAAGATCTAAAGATATACCTTCAAGCGCTAACCTCCCCGGCAACGATGCCAGAAAAGAGCTTGATGTCTACTACGTAGCTTTATCCTGGTAGACATTTGATACGTCTCCAACGTATCTATAATTTTTGATTGCTCCATGCTATATTATCTTCTGTTTTGGACATTATTGGGCTTTATTATTCACTTTTATATTATTTTTGGGACTAACCTATTAACCGGAGGCCCAGCCCAGAATTGCTATTTTTTGCCTATTTCAGAGTTTCGCAGAAAAAGAATATCAAACGGAGTCCAAACAGAATGAAACCTTCGGGAACGTGATTTTCGGAACGAACATGATCCAGGAGACTTGGACCCTACGTCAAGCAACCAACAGGGAAGCCACGAGGTAGGGGGGCGTGCCTACCCCCCATGCGCGCCCCCTATTGCTCCACCGTCGTACTCCTTCTTCCTATATATACCTACGTACCCCCAAACGATCAGATACGGAGCCAAAACCCTAATTCCATTGTCGTAACTTTCTGTATCCACGAGATCCCATCTTGGGGCCTGTTCCGAAGCTCCGCCGGAGGGGGCATCGATCACGGAGGGCTTCTACATCAACACCATAGCCTCTCCGATGAAGTGTGAGTAGTTTACCTCAGACCTTCGGGTCCATAGTTATTAGCGAGATTGCTTCTTCTCTCTTTTTGGATCTCAATACAAAGTTCTCCCCCTCTCTTGTGGAGATCTATTCGATGTAATGTTCTTTTGCGGTGTGTTTGTTGAGACCGATGAATTATGGGTTTATGATCAAGTTTATCTATGAACAATATTTGAATCTTCTCTGAATTCTTTTATGTATGATTGGTTATCTTTGCAAGTCTCTTTGAATTATCAGTTTGGTTTGGCCTACTAGATTGATCTTTCTTGCAATGGGAGAAGTGCTTAGCTTTGGGTTCAATCTTGCGGTGTCCTTTCCCAGTGACAGTAGGGGCAGCAAGGCACGTATTGTATTGTTGCCATCGAGGATAACAAGATGGTTTTTATCATATTACATGAATTTATCCCTCTACATCATGTCATCTTGCTTAAAGCGTTACTCTATTCTCATGAACTTAATACTCTAGATGCATGCTGGATAGCGGTCGATGTGTGGAGTAATAGTAGTAGCTGCAGGCGGGAGTCGGTCTACTTGTCTCGGACGTGGTGCCTATATACATGATCATACCTAGATATTCTCATAATTATGCTCAATTCTGTCAATTGCTCAACAGTAATTTGTTCACCCATCGTAAAATACTTGTGCTCTTGAGAGAAGCCACTAGTGAAACCTATGGCCCCCAGGTCTATCTTCCATCATATTAATCTTCCAACACTTAGTTATTTTCATTGCCTTTTATTTTACTTTGCATCTTTATCATAAAAATACCAAAAAAAATTATCTTATCATATCTATCAGATCTCACTCTCGTAAGTGACCGTGTAGGGATTGACAACCCCTTATCGCGTTGGTTGCGAGGATTTATTTGTTTTGTGTAGGTGCGAGGGACTCGCGCGTAGAATCCCACTGGATTAATACCTTGGTTCTCAAAACCGAGGGAAATACTTACGCTACTTTGTTGCATCACCCTTTCCTCTTCAAGGGAAAACCAACGCAGTGCTCAAGAGGTAGCAAGAAGGATTACTGGCGCCGTTGCCGGGGAGGTCTACACAAAAGTCAACATACCAAGTACCCATCACAAACCCTTATCTCCCGCATTACATTATTTGCCATTTGCCTCTCGTTTTCCTCTCCCCCACTTCACCCTTGTCGTTTTATTCGCCTTCTCTTTTCCGCTCACCTTTCTTCCGCCATGTCGGAATCCAAAAGGGTGGGGCGTTCTCTCCTGAGTTTTAGTACTTTGGACAATCCTTCTATTCTCGCTAAACTCATAAATAAAGATGCTATGGAAAGTCCTACCGGGGTTATCAATGAGAATCTCAATAATTTTGATGAAGATGACTCCGGAATTTTTCGTTACTTACTTGATGAATCTTTGAAAGATGCTTGGGATAGACTTTTAAGAATCAGGGCTAGCTATGTGCCTCAATACCAAATTGAAGTTTACTTGAAAAGCTTTTATGTTGCCCTACCTTCTTCTTTTAAGCATGTCTTAGATTCTATATTTGAAGAAGGTTTTCTTGAAGGGGATGTCGTAGACACTTATGAAAAAATCAAAACCCTATTTGGGCACCCCATGAATGAGAAAGTTGAATCTACATCTCTTTTGCTCTCTTACCAAAACAAATCTATCAAAGAGATGAAGGCTAGCCTAGATACAAATTTCCGTAACATACTTAATATTTCCTCTACCATTAATAGCCATGTGCTTTATCAAAATAGAAAGATTAATTCCATAGATAGCAAGTTTCCTCTTTTCTTTCCTAAGACCAAAGATGGCAATACCTAGATCTATCCTTGTTTTTATGCCTAGCTAGGGGCGTCAAACGATAGCGCTTGTTGGGAGGCAACCCAATTTTATTTTTATTCCTTGATTTTTGATCCTGTTTAGTAATAAATAATTTATCTAGCCTCTGTTTTGGTTGTGTTTTTTGTGTTTAATTAGTGTTTGTGCCAAGTAGAACCGTTGGGAAGACTTGGGTAAAGTCTTGTTAATCTTGCTGTAAAAAACAGAAACTTTAGTGCTCACGAGAACTGCTGCCATTTTTATTTGGAAAGTTCTATTTAATTAATTATTTTTGAAGATGATTAATATATAAATTACTCACGTCCAGAAATTTATTTTAGAATTTTTGGGGCTCCAGATCTTGTGATAGCTACATATTACTACAGACTCTTCTGTTTTTGACAGATTCTGTTTTTCGTGTGTTGTTTGCTTATTTTGATGAATCTATGGCTAGTAAAATAGTTTATAAACCATAGAGAAGTTGGAGTACAGCAGGTTTAACACCAATATAAATAAATAATGAGTTCATTACAGTACCTTGAAGTGGTGTTTTGTTTTCTTTCGCTAACGGAGCTATCGAGATTTTCTACTTTAAGTTTTGTGTTGCGAAGTTTTCAAGTTTTGTGTAAGGATTTGATGGATTATGGAACAAGGAGTGGCAAGAGCCTAAGCTTGGGGATGCCCATGGCACCCCCAAGATAATATAAGGACACCTAAAAGCCAAAGCTTGGGGATGCCCCGGAAGGCATCCCCTCTTTCGTCTACTTCCATTAGTAACTTTACTTGGAGCTATATTTTTATTCACCACATGATATGTGTTTTGCTTGGAGCGTCTTGTATTATTTGAGTCTTTATTTGTTAGTTTTCCACAATCATCTTTTCTGTACACACCTTTTGATAGAGACACACATGATTCAGAAATTATTAGAATACTCTATGTGCTTCACTTATATCTTTTGAGTTATATAGGTTTTGCTCTAGTGCTTCACTTATATCTTTTAGAGCGTGTCGGTGGATTTGTTTTATAGAAATCATTATTCTCTCATGATTCACTTAGATTATTTTGAGAGTCCTACAAAACAGCATGGTAATTTTCTTTAATTATTTGAGGCATTCAAGATTAATAAATAAATTTTTCTTATGAGTGTGTTGAATACTATGAGAAGTTTGAAACTTGATAATTGTTTTGAGATATGGAGATGGTGATATTAGAGTTGTGCTAGTTGAGTAGTTGTGAATTTGATAAATGCTTGTGTTGAAGTTTGTGATTCCCGTAGCATGCACGTATGGTGAACCGTTATGTGATGAAGTCGGAGCATGATTTATTTATTGATTGTCTTCCTTATGAGTGGCGGTCGGGGACGAGCGATGGTCTTTTCCTACCAATCTATCCCCCTAGGAGCATGCGCGTAATACTTTGCTTAGATAACTAATAGATTTTTGCAATAAGTATGTGAGTTCTTTATGACTAATGTTGAGCCCATGGATTATACGCACTCTCACCCTTCCACCATTGCTAGCCTCTCTAATACCGCGCACCTTTCGCCGGTATCATACACCCACCATATACCTTCCTCAAAACAGCCACCATAACTACCTATCATGGCATTTCCATAGTGTAGGATCGAAAGTATGTCTAGAGGGGGGGGTGATTAGACTACTTGACCAATTAAAAATCTATCCTTTTCCCAATTTTAGTCTTAGGCAGATTTTAGTTGTCTTAGCACAAGTCAAGCAATCTTAACACAATTCAAGCAAGCATGCAAAGAGACTATGAGCAGCGGAAAGTAAAGCATGCAAGTTGCAAGAATGTAAAGGGAAGGGTTTGGAGAATTCAAACACAATTGGAGACATGGATGTTTTTGTCGTGGTTCCGATAGGTGGTGCTATCGTACATCCACGTTGATGGAGACTTCAACCCACGAAGGGTAACGGTTCCGCGAGTCCACGGAGGGCTCCACCCACAAAGGGTCCACGTAGAAGCAACCTTGTCTATCCCATCATGGCCATCGCCCACGAAGGACTTGCCTCACTAGCGGTAGATCTTCACGAAGTAGGCAATCTCCTTGCCCTCACAAACTCCTTGGTTTAACTCCACAATCTTGTCGGAGGCTCCCAAGTGACACCTAGCCAATCTAGGAGACACCACTCTCCAAGAAGTAACAAATGGTGTGTTGATGATGAACTCCTTGCTCTTGTGCTTCAAATGATAGTCTCCCCAACACTCAACTCTCTCTCACAGGATATGGATTTGGTGGAAAGAAGATTTGAGTGGAAAGCAACTTGGGGAAGGCTAGAGATCAAGATTCATATGGTGAGAATGGAATATCTTGGCCTCAACACATGACTAGGTGGTTCTCTCTCAGAAAATGTGTATTGGAAGTGTAGGTATGTTCTGATGGCTCTCTCCACGAATGAAGAGTGGGTGGAGGGGTATATATAGCCTCCACACAAAAACTATCCGTTACACACAATTTACCAATCTCGGTGAGACCGAATTGAGAAACTCGGTCGGACTGATTTAGCAAACCTAGTGACCGTTAGGATTTTCGGTGGGACTGAGATGCAACTCGGTGGGACCGATATGGTTAGGGTTAGGGCATAACGTAATCTCGGTGTGACCGATTACACAAACTTGGTGGGACCGATTTTAGTAATAAGCTAACCAGAGAGTTAGTCAGGTAAACTCGGTGGGACCGATTTGCTCATTTCGGTGGGACCGAAATGTTACAAAAGGGAAATAGAGAGTTTACATTGCAATCTCGGTGGGACCGATCGCTCATCTCGGTAGGACCGAAACGTTACGAAGGGAAACAGAGAGATTACAAGCCCATCTCGGTGTGACCGAGACCCCTATCGGTGAGACCGATTTGCCTAGGGTTTGTGGCAGTGGCTATGACATCTGAACTCGGTGGCACCGGATAGAAAGAATCGGTGGGGCCGAGTTTCACTTTTGGTTTAGGTCATATGTGGATGTGGGAAGGTAGTTGAGGGTTTTGGAGCATATCACTAAGCACTATGAAGCAAGAACCTCATCCCTCCTTGATAGTATTGGCTTTTCCTATAGACTCAATGTGATCTTGGATCACTAAAATATAAAATGTAGAGTCTTGAGCTTTGAGCTTGAGCCAATCTTTTTGTCCTTAGTATTTTGAGGGGTCCACTTTCCACATCCATGCCATGCCATTCATTGAGCTTTTCCTGAAATATTAATCTTGTAATAGCATTAGCTCAATGAGCTATATGTTGTTAGGAATTACCAAAACCACCTAGGGATAGTTGCACTTTCAATCCCCCCTTTTTGGTAATTGATGACAACATATAGATCAAAGCTTCGACGAATGATAATAAGAGTGAAAAACATTGTCGCTTTGAGAAGTATGTGAAAAGCAAGAGCTCCCCCTAAATTTGTGCATAGTTTATGATTTGCTTTGGACTGCAAATGCACAGAGAATTAGGCTCATGGGTTACTCTTCCATGTCACATACATCTTGGTGGAGCGCTAAAAAATTATAATAATTAAATACATGCACTCATCACCAAGCAAAGTGAATGATTATATAGGGATAAAATGATAATGTCATCCAACAAGCATTAATGTAGCATATGATCAAACACACATGATCATCCAAGTATCACATAGACAGAAAGTATCTCAATCAAGCAAAGCAAATAAAGTTCAACCACCAAAGCAAGAGAGAATAAAAAGCAACACTCTATCTCGAAGCCTATGATCTATACATTTTTCTCCCCCTTTGGCAACAAGTTACCAAAAAGTTCATAGAAAATGCATAGCACTAAATCTTCTCTCAGGCTTGGTCTTCAGGTGGTGGTGTCCGGGTAACTCCAAGAACGAAGGCTTCAATCAATGTAGATGGAGCTGATGGAGTAGGTGCTGGAGCTGGTGGCACTGAAGCTGTAGCTGGTGCAGATGAAGTTGCTCTGGTGTTTGGAACATGCACTGCAACAGATCTCTGAGCTCTAGGCACTCTGGCAAATGCATCAGTGGTTGTCTTGCCCTTCCTCTCCTGCATATCATCCTGAAGTTGCTCCACAACAGACTGGATCTCAGTTACCTTCACATCCATGTCATAGAACTTCTGCTCCATGATCCTTTCCAAGCTCTCCTGGTTTTGAGTCAGGGTGGCCAGCCCTTTCTTAATCCTTAGAGTGGATGCAATCAAGCAACCAAGCTGATCTTGCTTGCTCTTCAGAAGATACTGAGATGCCTCTTCCATGGTTGGTATCTTTGCAGCTTTCTCAGCCTTTGCCTTCTCCCTCTTTGCTTGAACATGCACAGAAGATGGTTCATCCTCATTCATGACCACTTGGTTGCCCTCAAAGTCTGAATAGATAGGCATGTGCTCCTTGTCCAACAAGTATGTGCCAGTGCCTATCTTGGAGTTAATCAACTCCTGGATCTGTGGTGCATACCCACAGCTTCTCTTTTGGTCAGCAGGTGTCCTCTTGATAGTTTCAACTATAAGACTCATGACCTTGAACTTTTGTGGCACATCAAATATATGTAGCAGATTGATGGAGTGGCTTCCGATCATTCTGTGATCACCAGACTTGGGCAGAAGAGTGTGCCTAAGGATCCAATTGATAGTAGGCAGTCCTGATAGCAGGTGTTTCACTGATCCAAATTGGTGAGTCTCAAGATCTGCATCAGGGATCTCCTTGTACATGCTAGCCATGGAGTTGTGATCCTTCTTCTTCTTCTTAGCATAGACATCCAAGTCATCTTCATTCTCCTCAGGAGCATTGATCAATTGAGCCCATTCTGTTACTGTTGACTGGTATCTAGTGCCTTAAGACATCCAGACTATCTTGCCATCTGGGTAGAAGTGAGCTGTGGAGTAGAACTGCATGATAAGCTCATCATTCCACTTTGTGAGCTTCTGAGCCACAAACTCATCAACTCCACAAGCCTTGAAACTGTCATATACTCCTGGATAATGTTCTTCATTCTCCTTGATGTACTCCCAGTTGACCCATCTCATGTCACATACTATTGGTTTCTTGTCAAGCAACACTGTCTCATAAAAATCATGTTGTTCTTTGGTATGGAACCTGTAGTCCACAGCAGTTCTCCTTCTGGTGGCATATGGATCTGACTCTCTCCATAGCCTCAATCCCGAGTCCTTCCTGATCTTCATGTTTTCTGCTACAGGATGAGCATCATTATGATCTGGAATTTTTGGCTTTAACTTCCTCAAAACATGTGTCTCATCATCTTATTCTTCAGCAATAGTTTTAGGCACTGGGGCCTTGTTTTTCTCAGCAGCTAGAATGTTCCTGGTACTCCTCTTTGGTGCAGTTTTGGGTTTTGGAGCAGCTGGCTTGGAAGTTCCTTTGGGCTTAGATTGAGCAGCCCTGGATCTTATGGCATCTCCCATAAGCTTTTGAGCTTTGGGTGCTGGTGCTGCATCCTCTTCCTCTTCCTCTTCTTCAGAGTCTTTCATGATTGAAGATCTCCCAAGCACTTTGGCAGTGGTCTTTTTGACCCTTTCCTTCCTTTTCTTTTCTGCCACAACCTGCTCTTTGGGTGCAGATCCCAAAGTCTCTTGAGTAGATGCTCTGGCTTTAGACATTGGAGTTCTCTTGGCAGGAACCTTTTGCTTCATTCCTGGCTTGGTGGCAGCAGCTTTGCCATATTCCTTCTTCAGGACTTTCCTCTTTGAGGTGGTTTCTTCTTCCTCAGCCACATAGTCCTCATCCTCTGACTCTGAGGTTCTTTTCTTGCTGGCCCTGGTGGCAGCCTTTGGCAGATTGCTTGGTGTGCTCCTGCTGCCATCATCTGAGCTGCTAGAGGGACTAGTGCCCTCACTCAAGTGAACCTGCTCCTTTGACTTGTTCTGACTGTCACTTTGATCAGACGTAATGCAATCTCTGACAGCTGACCCTGTGAATAGATTATAGATGAGGTAGAGTGGATGAGCATCACAAAATACAGAGGTTTTTGCAAAAGAATGAATCAAAAACTTAGTTTTAGTTTTCCTCAGAAAGCATTTCGGATCAACCGATTTGTAAACTCGGTGATACCGAAGCAGCTTTTGGAACCTAAACTAGTGAAGTCGGTCAGACCGAGTCACAGTTCGGTGGCACCGAGACTGCTAGGGTTTCACAAAGTGTTGAACTCGGTCACACCGATTTGCAATTCTCGGTCAGACCGAGAATCACATGTGCAATGGCCTGAGCCAAATCGGTGAAACCGATTTCATCAACTCGGTCCGAGATGGTTTCGGCGGAAACCTAACCCTAAATTTTCAATTCACGACTAAACTACAGAGTGTTTTCGATGGATAGAATGGTTTCAATCATGGCAAGATTCATGGCAAAGCAATGTGCTGGGGAATCGGAGTTAGAACAGCACAAAGTTTAAGTCCATACCCTAGTTCGGCGATGAACTTGCTACGACGGCAACAGCGGGGATGATTCCCGTTGACGGCGGTGGAGACCAGCGGCAGGAGGCAACTGGTGACGAGGAGGATGATCCGGAGACCCAGGGAGGCAGAGCAGGCTAAGCGCGGGCGAGGAGGTTCGGAAAGTTTCCAAAATTTGACCCGTGGATATATATAGCCTGACCCTGTCGGTGTGACCGAGTGGAACAACTCGGTGGCACCGAGATTCATAACTGCAAGCAGTTACTGAAACTCGGCGTGACCGAAAAGTTCGAATCGGTTGCACCGAGATTGAAAACCTAGATCGACTTAGTGATCTCGGTATGACCGAAATGGATGAATCGGTCAGACCGAAACACACAAAGAAGTTTTGGAAGTTTAAGTCTATGACGAATCGGGGACTCCGAGTGCTCCTCACACAGAGTGGTTTGAATCTGACTTGATCAAACTTTGTGATGCAACATGAATAGAGTTTGAGACGAGAAAAGCATAGATAGCTAGAGAAGGTTCTTAGGCATTCTTGTCCATCCACTTGACCAAAAGAAAAGGAAACCAATCAATCAAAACAATAAGTGGATGTCCTCGAATGAGTAAATTATGCAACCAACGTGCTCACACAATAAAATGGCAATTGAAATATGTGGCAAAGCATGCACAACCAATTCTAGCATCTATCAAGCAATTGGCGATGACTAGGTCATCTATATATGAGTATATTGACTTGGGAGTCAAATGAGAACATTTGATCATAGGTCATACTCATCATTTAAGCATAAGTGGGGTTACCACTTTTACACAAAGCGTTGTTGTTTTCACACCATTAGAGTTGCTTTAAATCAATTGTTAGAGTAAAGCTCCCCCTAGATGTGAGATCCCCCCTTAAGAGGGATGAACTAACCTTGGGTTTTGTCGATGATGACTTCATGTAGGTGTTGAAGATGTGGATGCTCTAAGTTGATGTAGATCATTCGGGGCTATCCTTTGGAGTGAGTTGCACTTTCAATACCTAACGGGTTAGTCCCACAAGGAACAAACAAGGATATCCATAGACATAGAGTGATGCACACACAAGATGATGTCTATGAGAGCATTAGGTTATCTTGTCCCTTGTCTTACCAACAAGAGGGTTTGTGACTCCTTGAACTAGTGCAAGATGTGGAAGTTGATTGCACTTGTTCTTACCAAAATGATAAGAGTGAAGTATGTTGGCGGAGTCACCGTCAAGAACTCTCTAGTTCTTCTTTTTCGGGATCCACGCCATCTTGATGGGAATCCTCGGAGTTGTAGTTGTACTTGATGAAGTGGAACTTGATGTAGTCTTGGGAACCCACTTGACCAAGGCCTTAGGAGCTTCTTCAAATGCATCAATTTCCTCTTGAAGCTTGTCCTTGCCTTTTTTCTTGTGGCCTTGTGGTGGAAGATCATCTTGAGCTTATGTCCCTTTGAAAGAAGTAGGATCATACTTCTCTTGTTGAGGAACAAACTTCGTCTTGGGGTATTGATCTTCTTCCCACTCAACTCCATTGGCATTGAACTTTCGTTCAAAACCAATACCTTGATTCTTCCGGTGCCTTCCTTGCTTGCATACAATTTCCTCGAATTGCTTACTCCCGGCAAGGCTCTTGTAAACACCTTTCTCTATGATTCCCTTCAATAAGCTATTTTCTTTCTCAAGTGTAACTTGGCTAAGAGAATCATTAGTGGAATCAAGAGAACTACTAGAAGCAACAACATTGGATTTAGCATGATTATTGTTACTACTAGAGGAAGAATCTTTCTTGTTCTTGTTACTAGACTTGACTTGAGGCATGTAAGTGGATAAGAGTAAACACTTGGCAATGTAAGAAGAACTTTTCTTGCGAAGATCATCATTGATTGCCTTTAAGAACTCATGCTCTTGCTCAAGGTTGAGCTTCTCAAAACGTAATTTCTCATGAGTCCTTAAAAGTTCTCGATGATATCCTAAGATAGTTTCATGAGCTAACTTAAGAGTGTTTAGTTCTTTAGTTAGAGACTCAATCTTCTCCTTATCATTGCCATTCGTTTCATCATAGTATTCATCACTATAGTTGTTAACAAGTAAATCATCATCACCTAACAAGTCATCTTCATCACTATTGAAATCAACATAGTCGGGGTGTGATACCTTTGGATCTTTGGCCATGAAGCATCTTCCAATTCCTTTATTTGGTGAATCAAATATGTCGTATGAGTTGGTTGACACAAGTGCTAGACCGGCAACACCTTCATCTTGAGTATATTCGGAGTCAGAGTGATAGCTTCTCTCGGAGTCATTGTCGGAGTCGGAGCCGGATACCCATTCACCAACATGAGCTTGATGTCTTTGTTTTGTGTAGCTCCTTGATGACTTGTCCTTCCTTTCCGAATCCTTGCTTCTCCGAGAGGGTCTTCGTTCATATCGATCATCCCTACTCCTTCTCTCCCTTGATGGTGATTCTTCTCTTCTCTTGTGGGGAGCCGTACACTCATTGGAGTAGTGTCTGGGTCTTCCACAATTGTAGCAGTTTTGCTCTCGACTAGAAGATCTTTTGTCATTGTAGGACCTTGACTTGGAACTTCTCTCTTTACTTCTATTCGTGTAGAACTTGTTGAAGTTCTTCACCATTAAGCTCAATTCTTCATTGAAGGTTTGTTTCTCACTTGATGATGTGGGGGCTTCACATGAGGCTTTGTAAGCACCACTTGACTTGTTATGGAGCTCCTCCTTATCCTTGAGTGACATCTCATGAGCAACAATTGTTCCAATGACTTCCGTTGGCTTGAGATCTTTGTAATTTGGCATCATTTGGATCAATGTGCATACGGTATCATATTTTCCATCCAAGGCTCTTAGGATCTTCTTGATGATGAATTTGTCGGTCATCTCTTCACTTCCTAAGCCGACAATCTCATTTGTGATAAGAGCAAGCCTAGAGTACATTTCAGCGACACCTTCACCATCCTTCATTTTGAACTTGTCAAGTTGACTTTGAAGCACATCCAACTTGGATTCCTTAACGGAGTCGGTACCTTCGTGCATATCAATCAAATTATCCCAAATTTCCTTTGCATTCTCAAGACGGCTGATTTTGTTGAATTCTTCGGGGCACAATCCATTGAAGAGGATATCACAAGCTTGAGCATTATATTGTAGCATCTTCAACTCTTCCGCGGTAGCTTCACAATTCGGTTCTCTCCCATCAAAGAATTCACCTTGCAAGCCAACACACACAATAGCCCAAACGGCGGGGTTATGTCCAAGAATATGCATTTTCATCTTATGCTTCCAACTAGCAAAATTAGTACCATCAAAGTAAGGACCTCTATGGTGGTAATTTCCCTCGCTAGATGCCATACTCTCCTAGGTTGTGAAACCAAGGCTATGACCACCAAAAGCTATGGAAATCAAAGCAAATGGAGACCAAAGCTCTGATACCACTTGAAGGATCGAAAGTATGTCTAGAGGGGGTGATTAGACTACTTGACCAATTAAAAATCTATCCTTTTCCCAATTTTAGTCTTTGGCAGATTTTAGCTATCTTAGCACAAGTCAAGCAATCTTAACACAATTCAAGCAAGCATGCAAAGAGACTATGAGCAGCGGAAAGTAAAGCATGCAAGTTGCAAGAATGTAAAGGGAAGGGTTTGGAGAATTCAAACACAATTGGAGACATGGATGTTTTTGTCGTGGTTCCGATAGGTGGTGCTATCGTACATCCACGTTGATGGAGACTTCAACCCACGAAGGGTAACGGTTCCGCGAGTCCACGGAGGGCTCCACCCACGAAGGGTCCACGTAGAAGCAACCTTGTCTATCCCATCATGGCCATCGCCCACGAAGGACTTGCCTCACTAGCGGTAGATCTTCACGAAGTAGGCGATCTCCTTGCCCTTACAAACTCCTTGGTTCAACTCCACAATCTTGTCGGAGGCTCCCAAGTGACACCTAGCTAATCTAGGAGACACCACTCTCCAAGAAGTAACAAATGGTGTGTTGATGATGAGCTCCTTGCTCTTGTGCTTCAAATGATAGTCTCCCCAACACTCAACTCTCTCTCACAGGATATGGATTTGGTGGAAAGAAGATTTGAGTGGAAAGCAACTTGGGGAAGGCTAGAGATCAAGATTCATATGGTGAGAATGGAATATCTTGGCCTCAACACATGACTAGGTGGTTCTCTCTCAGAAAATGTGTATTGGAAGTGTAGGTATGTTCTGATGGCTCTCTCCACGAATGAAGAGTGGGTGGAGGGGTATATATAGCCTCCACACAAAAACTATCTGTTACACACAATTTACCAATCTCGGTGAGACCGAATTGAGAAACTCGGTCGGACCGATTTAGCAAACCTAGTGACCGTTAGGATTTTCGGTGGGACTGAGATGCAACTCGGTGGGACCGATATGGTTAGGGTTAGGGCATAACATAATCTCGGTGTGACCGATTACACAAACTTGGTGGGACCGATTTTAGTAATAAGCTAACCAGAGAGTTGGTCAGGTAAACTCGGTGGGACCGATTTGCTCATTTCGGTGGGACCAAAATGTTACAAAAGGGAAACAGAGAGTTTACATTGCAATCTCGGTGGGACCGATCGCTCATCTCGGTAGGACCGAAACGTTACGAAGGGAAACAGAGAGATTACAAGCCCATCTCGGTGGGACCGAGATCCCTATCGGTGAGACCGATTTGCCTAGGGTTTGTGGCAGTGGCTATGACATCTGAACTCGGTGGCGCCGGATAGAAAGAATCGGTGGGGCCGAGTTTGACTTTTGGTTTAGGTCATATGTGGATGTGGGAAGGTAGTTGAGGGTTTTGGAGCATATCACTAAGCACTATGAAGCAAGAACCTCATCAAGCAACACCTCATCCCTCCTTGATAGTATTGGCTTTTCCTATAGACTCAATGTGATCTTGGATCACTAAAATATAAAATGTAGAGTCTTGAGCTTTGAGCTTGAGCCAATCTTTTTGTCCTTAGTATTTTGAGGGGTCCACTTTCCTCATCCATGCCATGTCATTCATTAAGCTTTTCCTGAAATATTAATCTTGGAATAGCATTAGCTCAATGAGCTATATGTTGTTAGGAATTACCAAAACCACCTAGGGATAGTTGCACTTTCACATAGCCATTCCAAGATATATTGCCATGCAACTTTTCCCCGTTACGTTTATTATTACACACTTCATCATTATCATATTGCTTTGCATGATCATGTAGTTAACACTGTATTTATGGCAAAGCCACCGTTCATAATTCTTTCATACATGTCACTCATGAGTCATTGCATATCCCGATACACCGCCGGAGGTATTCATATAGAGCCATATCTTGTTCTAAGTATCGAGTTGTAATTCTTGAGTTGTAAGAAAATAAAAGTGTGATGATCATCATTATTAGAGCATTGTCCCAGTGAGGAAAGGATGATGGAGACTATGATTCCCCCACAAGTCGGGATGAGACTCCGGACGAAAAAAGGGAGGCCATAAAAAAAGAAGAGAAAAGGCCCAAATAAAAAAATGAGAGAAAAAGAGAGAAGGGATGGTGCTACTATCCTTTTACCACACTTGTGCTTCAAAGTAGCACCATGATCTTCATGATAGAGAGTCTCCTATGTTATCACTTTCATATACTAGTGGGATTTTTCATTATAGAACTTGGCTTGTATATTCCAATGATGGGTGAGGGAGTCCTGGATTAGGGGGTGTTTGGGTAGCCGGACTATACCTTCAGACGGACTCCTGGACTATGAAGATACAAGATTGAAGACTTCGTCCCGTGTCCGGATGGGACTTTCCTTGGCGTGGAAGGCAAGCTTGGTGATGCGGATATTCAAGATCTCCTACCATTGTAACCGACTCTATGTAACCCTAACCCTATCCGGTGTCTATATAAACCAGAGGGTTGTAGTCCGTAGGCAATCAACTCCATATACAACAATCATACCATAGGCTAGCTTCTAGGGTTTAGCCTCCTTGATCTCGTGGTAGATCTACTCTTGTACTACCCATATCATCAATATTAATCAAGCAGGACGTAGGGTTTTACCTCCATCAAGAGGGCCCGAACCTGGGTAAAACATCGTGTTCCCTGCCTCCTGTTACCATCCGGCCTAGACGCATAGTTCGGGACCCACTACCCGAGATCCGCCGGTTTTGACACCGACATTGGTGCTTTCATTGAGAGTTCCTCTGTGTCGTCGCCTTTAGGCCTGATGGCTCCTTTGATCATCAACAACGATGCGGTCTAGGGTGAGACTTTGCTCCCCGGACAGATCTTCGTCTTCGGCGGCTTCGCTCTGCGGGCCAATTCGCTCGGCCACCTGGAGCAGATCGAAAGCTACGCCCCTGGCCATCAAGTCAGGTTTGGAAGCTTAAACTACACGGCTGACATCCGCGGAGACTTGATCTTCGACGGGCTCGAGCCACGGCCAAGCGCGCCGCACTATCTCGAGGGGCATGATCTAGCTCTGCCCCCGGACAGTGTCCTGGAGGCCGCACACGCATCGGTTCCGACCCCTAACTCGAAGCCTATTGCGCCAATCGAGGATGAGCGGTTGGACGTCACCTAGGGGGCTGTGATCCCGAAAGCGATCGAGCCGAACGCTAGCCCCGCACTCTGCACGACCCGTGACTCCGAGGATCCGGACTCCTCCCCGGACTCCGAACCCCCCACGCCCCTGCCAATCGAATCCGATTGGGCACCAATAATGGAGTTCACCACCGCAGACATCTTTCAGCATTCGCCTTTTGGCGACATCCTGAATTCTCTTAAGTCTCTCTCTTTATCAGGAGAGCCCTGGCCAGACTACGGTCAGCGAGGGTGGGATACGGACGATGAGTAAATTCAAAGCCCACCCACCACCCACTTTGTAGCCACTATCGATGATCTAACCGACATGCTTGACTTCAGCTCCGAAGACATCGACGGCATGGACGACGATGTAGGAGACGAACAGAAACCAGCACCTGTAGGGCGCTGGAAGGCCACCTCGTCATATGACATATATATGGTGGATACTCCAAAAGATGGAGATGGCGATGGAACAGTGGGGGATGACGCCCCCAAGAAACAGCCAAAGCGCCAGCGTCAGCGGCGCCGCTCTAAATCCCGCCAAAGCAAAAATGGTGATTCTGGCACGGGAGATAATACTACCCCGGATAGCGCCGAAGAACACCCACCTCAGCAAGATTCGGTATAGGAAGATAGAAAAGCCAGCCCTCATGAGAGAGCGGCAGACCGAGAGGTCAAGGATGATAACTATACGCCTCCCTCCGAAGACGAGGCAAGCCTCGATGACGACGAATTCGTCATACCATCAGACCCCGCCGAACAAGAGCGTTTAAAACGCAGGCTTTTAGCCACGGCAAGCATCCTCAAGAAAAAGCAGCAATAACTTAGAGCTGCCCAAGATTTGCTAGCTGACAGATGGACTGAAGTCCTTGCAGCCGAAGAGTATGAACTCGAACGCCCCTCCAAGAGTTACCCGAAGCGCAGGCCGCTACCCCGATCAGAGGAGGAAGCACCTACATCACCAGCGCATGACATGGCAGACCGGCCACCTCGCGGCCGCGACAGAGAGGCCTCTCGGCCCTCCACCCAAGCCATGCCCCGACGCCGCTCAACTAAGGCACGGGAAAATGCGCCCGACCTGCGAGACATACTGGAGGATAAGGCAAGACAAACAAGATCGATCTACGGATCGCGCAGGCGCCCTACGGCATGTGACAATGATCTTCACGCCGGATACAACAAATCCGGCCGGGCCGAACACAACAGACATAGCTCTTCCGAGCTGCGTCGTGATATAGCCCAGTACAGAGGCGCCGCACACCCGCTATGCTTCACGAATGAAGTAATGGATCATAAAATCCCAGAGGGTTTCAAACCCGTAAACATCGAATCATACGATGGCACAACAGATCCGGCGGTATGGATCGAGGATTATCTCCTTCACATCCACATGGCACGCGGCGATGATCTACACGCCATCAAATACCTCCCGCTCAAACTTAAAGGACCGGCCCGGCATTGGCTTAACAGCTTGCCAGCAGACTCAATCGGTTCTTGGGAGGACCTGGAAGCCGCATTCCTCGACAACTTCCAGGGCACTTACGTGCGACCGCCGGATGCCGACGACTTAAGCCACATAATTCAGCAGCCAGAGGAATCGGCCAGACAATTCTGGACACGGTTCCTAACAAAGAAAAACCAGATAGTCGACTGTCCGGACGCAGAGGCCCTAGCAGCCTTCAAGCATAACATCCGCGACGAGTGGCTTGCCCGGCACCTGGGACAGGAAAAGCCAAAATCCATGGCAGCCCTCACGACACTCATGACCCGCTTTTGCGCGGGAGAAGACAGCTGGCTAGCTCGCAGTAACAACTTATCAAAGAACCCTGGTAATTCGGATACCAAGGACAAAAGTGGCAGGACACGTCGGAATAAGCAAAAACGCCGCGTTAACAGCGACAGCAATGAAGACACGGCAGTCAATGCCGGATTCAAAGGCTATAAATCCGGTCAGCAGAAAAAGCCATTCAAAAAGAATACTCAGGGCCCGTCCAGTTTGGACCGAATACTCGATCGCTTGTGCCAGATACATGGCACCCCCGAAAGGCCAGCCAATCACACTAACAGGGATTGTTGGGTGTTCAAGCAGGCAGGCAAGTTAAGGGCCAAAAACAGAGACAAGGGGCTGCACAGCGACGACGAGGAGCCCAAGCCGCCGAACAACAATGGACAGAAGGGCTTTCCCCCACAAGTGCGGACGGTGAACATGATATACGCAACCCACATTCCCAAGCGGGAGCGGAAGCATGCGCTACGGGACGTATACGCGATGGAGCCAGTCGCCCCAAAGTTCAACCCATGGTCCTCCTGCCCGATCACTTTTGATCGAAGGGACCATCCCACTAGCATCCGTCATGGTGGCTTCGCCGCATTGGTTCTCGACCCAATCATCGATGGATTTCACCTCACAAGAGTCCTCATGGACGGCGGCAGTAGCTTGAACCTGCTTTATCAGGATATAGTGCGGAAAATGGGCATAGATCCCTCAAGGATTGAGCCCACAAGAACGACCTTTAAAGGCATTATACCAGGTGTAGAAGCCAACTTTACAGGCTCAGCAACACTTGACGTGGTCTTCGGATCCCCGGACAATTTCCGAAGCGAAGAGTTAATCTTCGATATAGTCCCGTTTCGCAGTGCTATCACGCCCTGCTCGGACGAACCGCATTCGCAAAGTTCAATGCAGTGCCGCACTACGCATATCTCAAGCTCAAGATGCCAGGCCCTCGAGGAGTAATTACGGTCAACGTAAACACCGAACGCTCCCTCCGTACGTAGGAGCATACGGCGGCTCTCGCAGCGAAGGTACAAAGTAGCCTTCTCAGGCAATTCTCCAGTCCGGCCATTAAAAAGCCAGACACTGCCAAGTGCGCCCAGAGTAACCCACAACAGGACCACATGGCACACTCTGAGCAAGCGTAGCAATGCGGCCCCAACCCCAACTTTCGCGACATAGCGAAACCAGTACCTCGCGTACATAACTACGCCCTTGAAATACCATGGGCACAGGGGAAGGGGCACAATAATGGCACACCCAAAATACGGCTTAAAACATACTAGGGGCTGCCGGATTTTTTTTTTAATTTTTTCTTACTTTCAGGACTCCATACTTCAGACGACCTATTCGGCAATTCGACTGCCGCACAAACGATGCAAGATCCAGGGAGGCAGACAAGCCATGCCGCATTATGGAACTCCCAGGTGGTCTCTGTTACGAGCGGTATACCTGTTTTAAATACAATTCCGCGGCCTGCCCCTGGTCAGGACATACTGAATAGTCCAATATCTTTTGCTTACCGCACTATTTGTATCGTTCGGCTTTGATAAATAGCCTCTCTATAAACAATGCTTAGCTTCTTGTCTATTTTTTGCATTATCTTCTTTTCACATTTATGTTTATTAAATGACATGATTGCACCCGTACACCATGGTATGGCAAACACGCCAAGGGCTTCAGTACCCCTCATAATGGTGTGAGAAGTCCGTACACTTTCACAAGTGCGGCACCCCGAACTTATAGCACTATATGCATCGGCTCCGAATCATGATTTGGGTCAATAGTTGGGTTTGCCCGGCTCCTATGTTTTGGTGCCTTACGTTCCGCTCTATCGGCTAAGGTAGCACTAGGAGAACCACTGCGATTGTGCCCCGGTTCAGCTGGGTTAAGCACCTCAGTGGAGAAAGCTAAAACTGACTGTCATGATGAGGCGAGAGACCGGTCGCTGTTCGAGAGGTTTTTTGAGTCCCTAAAGACTTATGCCGCTTCAAGCGAGGAGCTGGCTTTGTCCGGCCAAGGCGTGGATAGCGCCCCGAACTCGGTCTTCCGAACTAGGGGCTTCGCCGAAATTTCAAATTATAGAGTTCTATGGCTAAGTGAGAGTGTTCAAGCATTATAGTCCGATTGCCTGGTTCGTTGTGCTGAGCGCCTCCCTCGAAGGACCCAACTATGGGAAAAAGAGCGCTCAGGTTTATCCCGAACACCCCAGCACTAGTGGCATGGGGGCAGAAGCCGACGACTGGCCTTCTCTCAATTTTTTGATAAACGGCCATACAGAAAGTAATATTTTAAATTCAATAAGCATTGCTTAGCGCATATGAACAAGTTTTCAGTGCATAGGATAAAAACGAGCGAGTTCATTCAAAAATCACATCCTTGGTACATTCATCCGCCACAAGGCGGGCACCTGCAAGAACATCCTTGTAGTAGTTCTCGGGCTTGCGATGCTCCTTCCCCGGCGGCGGCCCGTCCTTCACAAGCTTCTCACCGTCCAGCTTACCCCAGTGCACCTTTGCACGGGCAAGGGCCCGATGGGCACCTTCGAAGCAGACGGAGCGCTTGATGACCTCGAGCCTCGGACAGGCCTCCACTAGCCGCCGCACCAGCCCGAAATAGCTCCCAGGCAGGGCCTCTCCGGGCCACAGCCGAACTATGAAGCCCTTCATGGCCTGTTCGGCCGCCTTGTGGAGCTCGACCAGCTATTTCAGCTGCTCGCTCAAAGGCACAGGGTGTCCGGCCTCAAAATACTGAGACCAGAACACCTTCTCCGTTGAGCTGCCCTCTTCAGCTCGGTAGAATGCGGCGGCGTCGGATACACTGCGGGGAAGATCTGCGAATGCCCCTGGAGAGCTCCGGATTCGGGTAAGTAACAAGTAGTTTACTTTTATATTTCTGCTTTGCATGAAGAATGCCTTACCCGCTGCTATCTTCCTCATCTCCTCCAACTCTTGGAGGGCCTTTTGGGCTTCAGCCTTGGCAGACTTGGCAGTCTCAAGGGCCGTCGCGAGCTCGGATGCTCGCGCCTTTGACTCAAGCTCCAAACTCTCATGTGTTTTCATGAGAGCCTGAAGCTCTTGCTGCACCTCGCCGACCTGAGCCCCAAGTCTGTCTCGCTCGATGCGCTCCGCGGCCGTTTTCTTTTCGGCCTCAGACAGCGCCTGCTTAAGGGTTGCCACCTCAGTCGTGCCCCCTACAATAAGCAGTACAATCCTGTTATTTTTTTGCAATCACGCCTTTTTATAGGCACTTTTTCTGTAAGGTATTTCTTACCTTCTCTCTCCTCGAGCCGCCGCTTGGCAAGGCCGAGCTTTCGCTCGGTCCGCTCGAGGTCCTGCTTCAGGACACCCACCTCCGCAGTCAGTGCGGCGATGGATAGCAGCGAAGCCTGCATACGCATATTGACTCTTTTTTGTTAGACTCCTGCGATATTTAATAGATCCTCTATTCAGCTTTTCTTTCCGAACGCCAAACAGAGCATCAGGGGCTACTGTCTATGCGGTAATATTTTTACATATCTTTACTTACCTCGAAGCCTGTTAGAAGGCTAGCGCAAGCTTCAGTCAGTCCGCTCTTGGCGGACTGAACCTTCTGGATCACCGTACTCATAATAGTACGGTGCCCCTCGTCGATGGAGGCGCCGTGAAGCACCTCCAGCAGATTGTCCGGCACCTCCGGTTGGACGGAGGCCGCCGGCTCAGAAGGCTTGCTCCTCTTGGAAGGAGTTTCGCCTACCGCGGTCCGGAATTGTGGAAGATTCCAGCGCGGTGTCCGGCACAAAGCCGGACTTGGAGCCCTGGGGGGCCTTGTCCCCTTCACTCCTGGAGTCCGGGAGGTTGCCTTGCGGCTCCTCCGGGACCACCTCCTCCTGCCCCGGAGCTTGTCGCGACGCCACTTCAGCGTCGTCTGCAGTGCGGGGGGAGACAGCGGGCGGAACTGAGTTCACGTCCGATGAAGTCCAGGGAGCCGCCCGACGATTCGTTGAATTCGGCCCGGGGCGGGCTGCATAATTACATTCGACATTAGGGAAAGCTGTGCAACAAAGGAACATCATGAGTTACTCTGATATCCAAACTTACGATTTCGCCGGACGCTGGCCTTGTTTGGCCACTCCTCTTCGTCCTCTTCGGCGTCGGGGGAGTAGTCCGGCGGAGGGGTTTTCCTCTTCTTGGACCCTTCGCCCCCCTACTTGGGGCAGCCTTCCTCTTCTTTCCTCCCCCCTGCTGGAGGGGGAGAGGTTTCTTCTTCCTCCTCCTCGTCCCCACGGGAGGAGTGCGTCTCGGACTCGTCGGACGACGAGTCCGACACCACCATATGCCGGGAACTCTTTCGAGTCCCTGTGGCCTTCTTATTCTTGGCCTTCTTCTCCGGCACCGCATAAGGTGCCAGAACCAGCAGCTTCGCTAATAGAGCGGGGGCTGGGTCTTCGCTCAAGGGAGCCGGACAGTTAATCGATCCGGACTTCGCCCGCCAAGCCTGTCAAAGGTGAGGGAGTTTAGATCCCGCATAGAGTCAAACTATGGAAAAACCTAACATCCTGTAAAAGGTGAAAATAGCCTACCTCGCTAGCGTGACGCTGCGAGCTGTATCCGCGGTCCTCGGAAGCGGATGTGGGAGCCTCGGCGCCTTGGTTAGCACCCTCCAGCATCTTCGTACATCGTATCGAAGAGCCTGCTAAGGGTTTGGTGCTGCGCTGGGTCGAACTCCCATAGATTAAAATCCCGTTGTTGGCACGGGAGGATCCGGCGGACGAGCATAACCTGGATTACATTAACAAGCCGGATTGGCTTGTTCACTAGGGACTGGATGCATGTTTGCAATCCGGTCACCTCTTTTTCGTCACCCCACGACATGCCCATCTCTTTCCAGGACATAAGCCGCGTGGGGGGTCCGGATCGGAACTCGGGGGCTGCGATCCAGTTCGGATTGCGTGGCTCGGTGATGTAAAACCACCCGGATTGCCACCCCTTTAGGGTCTCCACAAAAGAGCCCTCGAACCATAGGACATTGGCCATCTTGCCCGCCATGGCGCCTCCGCACTCCGCCTGGCTGCCGCGCACCACCTTGGGCTTGACGTTGAAGGTCTTGAGCCAGAGGCCGAAATGAGGGCGGACGCGGAGGAAAGCCTCGCACACGATGATAAACGCCGAGATGTTGAGGATGAAGTTCAGGGCCAGATCGTGGAAATCTAGGCCGTAGTAGAACATGAGCCCCCGGACAAATGGGTGGAGTGGAAAACCCAGTCCGCGGAGGAAGTGGGGAAGAAATACTACCCTCTCATGGGGCCTTGGGGTGGGGAGAAGCTGCCCCTTTTCGGGAAGCCGGTGCGCGATGTCCTTAGACAGGTATCCGGCCTTCCTTAGCTTCTTGACTTGGCCCTCCATAGCGGAGGAGACCATCCACTTGCCTCCCGCTCTGGACATTGCTGGAGAAGGTTGAGGTGGGAAGTGCGGGCTTGGGCGCTGGAGCTCGAGTGCGCAGGAGATGGATAGGCAAAGGAGGAAGAAGGCGTAGGTAAAAAGGTGGATCCTTATCCCCTTATATGGACGGATGCAGTTGTGCATCCCCACCAGCCTAGTAAAACTTGCTTGCCTCCCAAGTGTCGTGATAAATGGCGCGGTTGGGTTACCCACGTCCTTATTGATGAGAATCCCGTAAAGGGGGCACACGATCTCTGCTTTGACAAGACATGCCAAGGAAACCGCCTCGCAAAACACGCTGAGGTGGAAAAGTGAAAACGATTCGAGTGAAGGACTTGGCCGTAGTGTGATGACGCACTGCGGAATACGTCAGCAGATTTGATTTGTGTTTAATATTATTCTCTCTATGGCAATATGTGGAAGCTTATTTTGCAGAGCCGGACACTACTCTTGGTGTTTACAATCTTCTATGAAGGACTTGGAGGAGGAACCCGCCTTGCAATGCCGAAGACAATTTGCGCGCCGGACTCGTCGTCATTGAAGCCTGGTTCAGGGGCTACTAAGGGAGTCCTGGATTAGGGGGTGTTCGGGTAGCCGGACTATACCTTCAGCCGGACTTCTGGACTATGAAGATACAAGATTGAAGACTTCGTCCCGTGTCCGGATGGGACTTTCCTTGGCGTGGAAGGCAAGCTTGGCGATGCGGATATTCAAGATCTCCTACCATTGTAACCGACTCTATGTAACCCTAACCCTATCCGGTGTCTATATAAACCGGAGGGTTGTAGTCCGTAGGTAATCAACTCCATATACAACAATCATACCATAGGCTAGCTTCTAGGGTTTAGCCTCCTTGATCTCGTGGTAGATCTACTCTTGTACTACCCATATCATCAATATTAATCAAGCAGGACGTAGGGTTTTACCTCCATCAAGAGGGCCCGAACCTGGGTAAAACATCGTGTTCCCTGCCTCCTGTTACCATCCGGCCTAGACACACAGTTCGGGACCCACTACCCGAGATCCGCCGGTTTTGACACCGACAATGGGCTTCCTCAAAATGCCCTAGGTCTTCGTGAGCAAGCAAGTTGGATGCACACCCACTTAGTTTCTTTTTGAGCTTTCATATACTTATAGCTCTAGTGCATCCGTTGCATGGCAATCCCTACTCGGTCACATTGATATCTATTGATGGGCATCTCCATAGCCCGTTGATACGCCTAGTTGATGTGAGACTATCTTCTCCCTTTTTTCTTCTCCACAACCACCATTCTATTCCACCTGTAGTGCTATGTCCATGGCTCACGCTCATGTATTGCGTGAAGATTGAAAAAGTTTGAGAACACTAAAAGTATGAAACAATTGCTTGGCTTGTCATCGGGGTTGTGCATGATTTGAATACTTTGTGTGGTGAAGATGGAGCATAGCCAGACTATATGATTTTGTAGGGATAACTTTCTTTGGCCATGTTATTTTGAGAAGACATAATTGCTTAGTTAGTATGCTTGAAGTATTATTATTTCTATGTCAATATTAAAATTTTGTCTTGAATCTTTCGGATCTGAATATTCATGCCACAATTAAGAAGAATTACATTGAAATTATGCCTAGTAGCATTCCACATCAAAAATTTTGTTTTTATCATTTACCTACTCGAGGACGAGCAGGAATTAAGCTTGGGGATGCTTGATACGTCTCCAACGTATCTATAATTTTTGATTGCTCCATGCTATATTATCTTCTGTTTTGGACATTATTGGGCTTTATTATTCACTTTTATATTATTTTTGGGACTAGCCTATTAACCGGAGGCCGCCCAGAATTGCTGTTTTTTGCCTATTTCAGAGTTCGCAGAAAAAGAATATCAAACATAGTCCAAATGGAATGAAACCTTTGGGAACGTGATTTTTGGAACGAACATAATCCAGGAGACTTGGACCCTACATCAAGCAACCAACAAGGAAGCCACGAGGTAGGGGGTGCGCCTCCACCCTCGTGGCCCCCCTGTTGCTCCACCGACGTACTCCTTCTTCCTATATATACCTACGTACCCCCAAACGATCAGATACGGAGCCAACACCCTAATTCCACCGCCATAACTTTCTGTATCCACGAGATCCCATCTTGGGGCCTGTTCTGGAGCTCCGCCGGAGGGGGCATCGATCACGGAGGGCTTCTACATCAACACCATAGCCTCTCCGATGAAGTGTGAGTAGTTTACCTCAGACTACGGGTCCATAGTTAGTAGCTAGATGGCTTCTTCTCTCTTTTTGGATCTCAATACAACGTTCTCCCGCTCTCTTGTGGAGAACTATTCGATGTAATCTTCTTTTTACGGTGTGTTTGTTGATTCCGATGAATTGTGGGTTTATGATCACTATCTATGAATAATATTTGAATCTTCTCTGAATTCTTTTATGTATGATTGGTTATCTTTGCAAGTCTCTTCGAATTATCAGTTTGGTTTGGCCTACTAGATTGATCTTTCTTGCAATGGGAGAAGTGCTTAGCTTTGGGTTCAATCTTGCGGTGTCCTTTCCCAGTGACAGTAGGGGCAGCAAGGCATGTATTGTATTGTTACCATTGAGGATAACAAGATGTTTTTTATCATATTGCATGAATTTATCCCTCTACATCATGTCATCTTGCTTAAAGCGTTACTCTGTTCTCATGAACTTAATACTCTAGATGCAAGCTGGATAGCGGTCGATGTGTGGAGTAATAGTAGTAGATGCAGGCAGGAGTCGGTCTACTTGTTTCGGACATGATGCCTATATACATGATCATACCTAGATATTCTCATAACTATGCTCAATTCTGTCAATTGCTCAACAGTAATTTGTTCACCCACCGTAAAATACTTATGCTCTTGAGAGAAGCCACTAGTGAAACCTATGGCCCCTGGGTCTATCTTCCATCATATTAATCTTCCAACACTTAGTTATTTTCATTGCCTTTTATTTTACTTTGCATCTTTATCATAAAAATACCAAAAATATTATCTTATCATATCTATCAGATCTCACTCTCGTAAGTGACCATGTAGGGATTGACAACCCCTTATCGCGTTGGTTGCGAGGATTTATTTGTTTTGTGTAGGTGCGAGGGACTCTCGCGTAGCCTCCTACTGGATTGATACCTTGGTTCTCAAAAACTGAGGGAAATACTTACGCTACTTTGCTGCATCACCCTTTCCTCTTCAAGGGAAAACCAACGCAGTGCTCAAGAGGTAGCAATGTTGTTGGGCCTCCAAGTGTATAGTTTTGTAGGACAGTAGCAAATTTCCCTCAAGTGGATGACCTAAGGTTTATCAATCTGTGGGAGGCGTAGGATGAAGATGGTCTCTCTCAAACAACCCTGCAGCCAAATAGCAAAGAGTCTCTTGTGTCCTCAACACACCCAATACAATGGTATATTGTATAGGTGCACTAGTTCGGTGAAGAGATGGTGATACAAGTGTAATATGGATGGTAGATATAGGTTTTTGTAATATGAAAATATAAAACAGCAAGGTATCAAGTAACGAAAGTAAGCGAAAACGGTATTGCAATGCTTGAAAACAAGGCCTAGGGTTCATACTTTCACTAGTGCAAGTTCTCTCAACAATAATAACATAATTAGATCATATAAAAGTCCCTCAATGTGCAATAAAGAGTCACTCCAAAGTCACTAATAGCGGAGAATAAACAAAGAGATTATTGTAGGGTATGAAACCACCTCAAAGTTATTCTTTCTGATCGATCTATTGGGCTATTCCTATAAGTGTCACAAACAGCCCTAGAGTTCATACTAAAATAACACCTTAAGTCACACATCAACCAAAACCCTAGTGTCACCTAGATACTCTAATGTCACCGCAAGTATCCACGGGTTTGATTATACGATATGCATTACACAATCTCAGATTCATCTATTCAAACCAACACAAAGAACTTCGAAGAGTGCCCCAAAATTTCTACCGGAGAGTCAAGACGAAAATGTGTGCCAACCCCTATGCATAAGTTCACAAGGTCACATAATCCGCAAGTTAATCACCAAAACATACATCAAGTAGATCACGTGAATATCCCATTGTCACCACAGATAAGCACATGCAAGACATACATTAGATGTTCTCAAATCCTTAAAGACTCAATCTGATAAGATAACTTCAAAGGGAAAACTCAACACATTACAAGAAGGTAGAGGGGGAGAAGCATCATAAGATCCAACTATAATAGCAAAGCTTGCGGTACATCAAGATCGTGCCAAATCAAGAACACGAGAGAGAGAGAGATCAAACACATAACTACTCGTACATACCCTCAGCCCCGAGGGTGAACTACTCCCTCCTTGTCATGGAGATCGTCAGGTGAAGGAAATATGCCCTAGAGGCAATAATAAAGTTGTTATTTATATTTCCTTATATCGTGATAAATGTTTATTATTCATGCTAGAATTGTATTAACCGGAAACTTAGTACATGTGTGAATACATAGACAAACAGAGTGTCCCTAGTATGCCTCTACTTGACTAGCTCGTTAATCAAAGATGGTTAAGTTTCCTAGCCATGGACATGTGTTGCCATTTGATGAACGGGATCACATCATTAGAGAATGATGTGATGGACAAGACCCATCCGTTAGCTTAGCATAATGATCGTTCAGTTTTATTGCTGCTGCTTTCTTCATAACTTATACATGTTCCTCTGACTATCAGATTATGCAACTCCCGAATACCGGAGGAACACCTTGTGTGCTATCAAATGTCACAACGTAACTGGGTGATTATAAATATGCTCTATAGGTGTCTCCAATGGTGTTTGTTGAGTTGGCATAGATCGAGATTAGGATTTGTCACTCTGTGTATGGAAAAGGTATCTCTGGGCCCTCTCGGTAATGCACATCACTCTAAGCCTTGCAAGCATTGTGACTAATGAGTTAGTTGAAGGACGATTCATTATGGAACGAGTAAAGAGACTTGCCGGTAAAAAGATTGACCTCGGTATGAGGATAGCGACGATCGAATCTCGGGCAAGTAACATACCAATGACAAAGGGAACAATGTATATCATTATGCGGTTTGACCGATAAAGATCTTCATAGAATATGTGGGAGCCAATATGAACATCCAGGTTACGCCATTGGTTATTGACCAGAGACATGTCTCGGTCATGTCTACATAGTTCTCGAACCCGTAGGGTCCGCACGCTTAACGTTCGGTGACGATCGGTATTATGAGTTTACGTGTTTTGATGTACTAAAGTTTGTTAGGAGTCCCGAATGAGATCGGGGACATGACAAGGAGTCTCGAAATGGTCGAGACGTAAAGATCGATATATTGGAAGGCTATATTCGGACATCAGAAAGGTTCTGAGTGATTCGGGTATTTTTCGAAGTACCGAGAGTTACGGGAATTCGTATTGGGCCTTAATGGGCCATACAAGAAAGGAGAGAAAGGCCTCAAGGGTGGCCGCGCCCCTTCCCCATGGACTGGTCCGAATTGGACTAGGGAAAGGGGCGCCCCCTTCCTTCCTTCTCGTTCTCCCTTCCCTTTTTCCTATTCCATGTGGGAGGTGGAATCCTACTAGGACTAGGGAGTCCTAGTAGGACTCCACACTTTGGGTGCGCCCTATGAGGGCCGGCCTCCTCCTCCCTCCATCCTTTATATATGTGGCCAGGGGGCACCCCATAGACACACAAGTTGATTGTTTCCAGCCGTGTGCGGTGCCCCCTCCACCATAATCCACCTCGGTCATATCATAGTGGTGCTTAGGCGAAGCCCTGTTCCAGTATCATCATCATCACCATCATCACGCCATCGTGCTGACGAAGCTCTCCCTCGACACTCTGTTGGATCATGAGTTCATGGGACGTCACCAAGCCGAACGTGTGCAAATCATGAAGGTGCCGTACTTTCGGTACTAGGATCGGTCGATCATGAATACGTACGACTACATCAACCGCGTTGTCATAACGCTTTCACTTACGGTCTACGAGGGTACGTAGACAACACTCTTCCCTCTCGTTGCTATGCATCACCATGATCTTGCGTGTGCGTAGGAATATTTTTGAAATTACTGCGTTCCCCAACAGTGGCATCCGAGCTAGGTTTATGCGTAGATGTTATATGCACGAGTAGAACACAAAGGAGTTGTGGGCGTGGGTATATACATATTGCTTGCCGTCCCTAGTTCATTCTTGATTCAGCGGCATTGTTGGATGAAGCGTCCCAGACCGACATTACGCGTACACTTATGCAAGACTGGTTCTACTGACGTGCTTCGCACACAGGTTGCTAGTGGGTGTCAGTTTCCCCAACTTTAGTGAAATCGGATTCAATGAACAGGGTTCTTTTTGAAGATCAAAAAGCAATCACTATACCGTGTCTGGTTTTTTGATGCGTAGGCAAGAACGGTTCTTGCTCAGCCCATACCAGCCACGTAAAACTTGCAACAACAAAGTAGAGGACGTCTAACTTGTTTTTGTAGGGAATGTTGTGATGTGATATGGTCAAGACATGATGCTAAATTTTATTGTATGAGATGATCATGTTTGTAACACAGTTATCGGCAACTGGCAGGAGCCATATGGTTGTCGCTTTATTGTATGTGTCAGGACCCCGACTCAATGCCACATCGATCTAGCATGTAACACCTCATATCACTTTGCGGCCTCACGCACGGTATTCCCACGGGTGTCGCCTTACCTTAGCCCGGGACCGTTTGCGCCTTTTGGCACACGTATATGACAGTGTCGCTAGCATCCATATGATAAGGAGCCCGGGCTGACATGGCTAGTCGTAAACCCAAAGTGGCACAGACTTACAGGGACAGGCATCCATGACCCAGCATCGAACGTGTCGGTCATCAACGAGTGAATCCAGGCTGTAGCACTGGGCTAGCAGGACTCCGGTATTCATCGCGTGACATTTCCCCGAAGGGACAGACACAGGAACGAAGAAGGACACATGCCGGCCAGCCTAAGTGTTCCGGAGCAGTAGCAAGCTACCATGGCTCGGTGGAAACACTAGGAGACATTTCCCCGTAAGAGAGGCTACTAAAGATAAACAACTAGATGGTCAGATCCCACACATACCAAGCATTTCAATAACATACACACAATATGCTCGATATGTGCAAATACAACATGGCATCACAACATGACTCTACGACTCAAGTAATTTATTCAATAGGCTCCGAGGAGCGAGATATTACAAACAGGGGTCTCATGACCCAACATTCAGAGCATACAAATCAAAGCACAAGCGGAAGCTATCATGTCTGAGTACAGACATCTATAAATGAAAAAGGCTGAGAAGCCTGACTATCTACCAAATCCTGCCGAGGCACAAGATCGTAGCTGAGGTACCAAGCTAAACGTCGAAGTCCATGCGGAACTACTAGCGAGACCGAAGTCTCTCTGCAAAAACATAAAATAGGCAAACGTGAGTACAAATGTACCCAGCAAGACTTACATCAGAACTATCTACATATGCATCATTATCAACAAAGGGGATGGTGGGGTTTAACTGCAGCAAGCCAGCTTTGACTCGGTGGCTATTCTAAACTACGACTGCGAGTAACTCTTTTGAGGTGGCGCACACGAGTCCACATATTCACCATATCAATACACCACTATGGAACCGCTCCCGTCTCCCTACGAGAACGCCATCCATAGCACTCACGCTTATCTTGCGTATTTTAGAGTATCCACTTTCACTTGTCTATGAACTGATATAAGCAACCCAGAAGTCCTTTTCCGCGGACACGGCTATTCGAATAGATGATGTTAACCCTGCAGGGGTGTACTTCTTCACACACGCTCTCACCACTTACCGCCGTTTACACGACATGTACTCGGCAACCTTCAAGCGGAAGCCCAACGTGGGTGTCGGCCACGGCCTGCCTAAACACTCGAGTCTCTAGTCCAGGTTTATCGCCTATTCGGGTTCCATCCATGAGGAGATCCGGCCGGAGTTTCGCTCACAGCCCCAAACGATGTGAACAGGGTTCCCGAGACACCAAACGGGCGCCCGGTACACCGTGCCACGTGCCTACCGCATCACAGCCCACCCCTACGGTCAGCGCTGCGCATGGCCTCCAGCATACTACAAACACCAGAAACTACTTGCAACTCCTGGACAGAGGACAAGGGTGATTAAGAAGCCGAGAGGGTCCATTGCTTTCGGGCCCAATGCGTGGTAGTAGCTGAATCATGGATCACAAACACAGAACTCAGTTCCTGAGGACGGCTGCAATGAGACAACCCACCATGTACTCCTACATGGCCTCTCACCGCTACCTTTACCAAATTGTGTTCACACACTTAGCTCACACACAGTAGGACATGTTCACACGCCTCTGATTCATCCCCGATTAATCAGACCTGACTCAACTCTAAGCAGTAGCAGGCATGACAAACAAGCATGAATGAGTAGGCACATCAGGGCTCAAACAACTCCTACTCATGCTAGTGGGTTTCATCTATTTACTGTGGCAATGACAGGTCATGCAGAGGATAAAGGGGTTCAACTACCGCAGCATGTAACAGATGAATCGTTGTTGTCCTAATGCAGTAAAAGAGAGCAGGAGCGAGAGAGTGGGATTTTATCGGAATGAACAAGGGGGTTTTGCTTGCCTGGCACTTCTGAAGATAACATTGAGTCTTCATCAGTGTCAACGATCACATCATCGGTATCGCGTCTATCAAGAGGGGACAAATACCGGCAACACAGAAAGGAACACAATCAATGCAATGCACAATATGATGCATGATCATGACATGGAAAAATGAATGTGTTTTGAGCTAATGCAACTAGCAACAGATTAAATGAAGTTGGTTTGAATACAAGATTCAAATTCAAACTCCATATGTGATTATTCAAATGCCATTTAATTGATTTGTGCTAAACAGCAGCTATAAGTTGTTCTAACATGCATGAAAGTGGTACAGATGGATTCCTTGAATTTTTCTGATAATTTTTCATATATAAATTATTTAATTTGGAGTTACGGTTGAATTTCTATGATTTATTGAAGTTTTAGGCATTTTTTGGAATTTTCTGAAATAAAATAAATCCAGAAAACACTTATTGCGTCAGCCTGATGTCATGATGACGTCAGCAGGTCAACGTGGCACAGTCCGGTCAACCCCTGACCGGTGGGTCCCGAGTGTCAGCGTCTAACTAAACTAACCTAGCTTAGTTAAACTAACCTAACCTAATTAGCCGGGCGGGGCCCGTAGGTCAGTGAGAGAGAGGGGGTCAAACCCGGGTCAAACTCGCCGGAGTTGACCCGAGGCTCGTCGCCGGCGAGGCCAGGGACGACGGAGAGCGTCGGGATTCGCCCTCCGATGACCAAAAGAGCGGCGGAGGGGCTCTACGGGATGCCCAGGCTCGCGCGCATCTAACAGGGCCATCGAAAGAAGCTAGGGTGGCCGGAGGCGACGGCAATCATGACGACAGCGGCGGCCGGAGTTCGGGTGGTGGTGGGTTTGGCGCTACGAGCGGTGGTTTGGCGCGTTGAGGGCACTGGGGAGAAGCTCTTGCTCCTATGCATCCAAAGGAACGGACGGGAGGCCGCGAGGTGGCCGGAGTTGAGCACGACGTCGACCTCGGCGGCGGCCGGAGCTCGGGCGAGCTCGGGGTCGGGGTTAGGGAGCACGGCAGGAGGAGCTGGGGCGTGCTACGGACTCCTGAGATTGCGGTGAACACGTCAGTGGGCTCGGATACGAGCTGGGGTGGCTGTGGCCACGGCCACGCCATGGCCGGCGGCGAGAAACTCTCGGCCGTGGTGGAGGAAGAGGCTAGGGGATGAGTGCGAGCTTGAGGGAAGGGGGAAGAGGAAGAGGGGCTCACAGGGGTTGCATCGGTGGCCTCGGGGGGCTCGGGGAGGCGTCGGAGGCGGCGAATCGACAGCGGCGGTCCTCGGTGGCCGAGGAGGGGAAAAGCGTCGGGACGGCGCTTCGGGGCTTCTCCGGTCGCGTGAGCCGACGGGGAGGTCGAGGGAGGCACTGCGGAGCTCAGGAGCGCGTCGGGGAGGAGAGGGGGTGGTGGTGGCCGCGAGGAAGCTTGTCGGTGGCGGCGGCTCCGTTCGGTCCGGGCGAGAGAGAGGGAACAGAGGAGAGATGGGGACGAGGGAGTGAGCGGGAGGGTTTCAGGGGTCGAGGCGGCACCGAGGAGAAGGCGCGAGGCGTCGTGGTGGCCTCAGGCGAAGCAGACGAGCAGGGTGGTGGCGTGGCGAGCTCGGGCGCGTGCGCCGAGTCCCTCCTCTGCCTACTGGCGCGAGGAGGAAGGCGACAGGGAGGGAGTGGAGATGGGCTGGGCCGGCTGGGCCGCGCTGGTGGCGCCAGGTAGGCTGCGGGTAAGTGGCCCAGGTAGGTTTTCTGCTCTGTTTATTTTTTCCTTCTTCTGTTTTGTTTTATTTAATAGTATTTTGCCACTGTTTTGAATTAAAATAATAATTCAAACAATGCCAAAGCTCCTCTGAATATATTTATGCTGCTTAATGGACTTTTCCAAAAGCACATAAAATAATTCAGGGATATTTGAAATTATATTCTAATTATATGAATATAATTCAAATTCAAATAGCTAATGAATTAAATTCAAAGTCCCAAAAATAAATCCTTAAAAATGTTCAATATTTTGGTTGGGACCAGAACCCCTGCCAAAAATTATCAAACATTTAAGAAGAGCATTTTGGAACAATGAATGAGATTTTTAGGGTTTCCGCCCTTCTTTATTTAGGGTTTTGAGGCTTCCAACAATCCTCAACTCATGTTTCAGAAATTTAAATATGATGCCTGGATGAAGATGCAACTATTTACAAACAATATTCTAGGGCTGTGACAACTCACCCCCACTAAACAAAATCTCGTCCCGAGATTCAAGCGTAGGGTAAGGTGAAGGGGAAACGCAACTAGTATAATCTTCACGATCCAGGGTGCACTTCAATGAACGTTGATTTGAACACCATCTTTTTCTTGATGTCTTGCTTCGAGAACTTCAGCTAATCATGACAAGAAGGGGAAAGGGAAACTCTAGAAGGATCGAACTTCTTGAAGGTCGAACAACTCACGGAATGAGACATAGAACCATCTCTCGGGTTGAGACACGAGATACACATCAAGAGGGGTGGAAAGAAACAGATGACGAAGGTTCACTAGGTGGACAACAATTCCACACCTAAGAAGGTGGTAAACGATTGTCAACGTAGCGAGGAGTTGAGTTGCCATGATACCACGACAAAACATCCTGGAGGAGGGTGATTCGTAGATTACTATCTTAAGTGGCAAAAAGAATTACTTTTGATTCAAGATCATTGAAACTCTTCATACCAGCCTAAGGCAATTCACAACGATCGTTTGGAGGGGGTCGGTAGAATGGCATACTCGGACTTGGATGATGTGGATTACCTTGTTGAAGACAACGCAATGGATGAATTTGCTTATCACCGGAAATGGAAGAGACCCATGGTAGAATGACACATTGGCGGTGCAAGCTGGTAACAAAATGCAAATGCTGGGAATGATTCTAGTAACTAGGGAAGAACCCAACAATAGAGAGTGAATTCACTGTTTGAAAAGATCATAGCATTTCCGAGAAAACTGAGAGCAAACCCAGTTAGTGCTGATGATAACACCTAGCGCTTGTGCGTGCTCTCAAGAACTTGAGCATTTCCACATTCATCAAGGTTTTACCAACATCCGTGTCAAGAATCCTGGCAACACAACATACCACCATGATGAACAACGATGGACGATGCAGATGCATAGGAAGATAACATCAACTCAGATTTCACCCTAGCGAGGCCAAGGAAACAAAATCTGGATGATCGACCGAGAGACATTTAGCACTCCGCTTCTAATGTTCTCCTTGACGTGCTAGTGTAACCCATTCATAGATATGGTTTGATAACTAGAACATCAAGTAAAGGTCGGACTTCGGGAGCAATAGGATCCATAAGGAACAGTTACGGAGGTAAATCCTACGAAATCCTTATGGGGAGGTGGCCAACTTCCTCAAACAAGATACTACAATACTAGGTCTTCCGGATGGGTGTGTTGGCCACGACATCCACCTTGCCGGTTATTGAGAGACCAATATTATAATTCTTGGAGAATGTTCCAACCATCACATCTGCCTGAGATTTAGATCTGGTTGGTGTCAGGATATTCCAGACTCATCGAGTCTAGGAAGAAAAATGAAAGTTTGCAACACAAATCGACGAGATGACGTTGCGAGATTCTCGGGGAATGAACTACGATAGTAAGCCCCAAAAACACAAGCCGGTTCTGCTACAAACATGTGAACATGTTGTCCCGGACAAGCATGACCACATGGTAGTCTTATAATAAAGCACTACCGAGTTCTGGTTGGGAACCATCATCGAGGATATCAAAGTTCTTGATTAAGCCCGGGTTAGCTCTTATGAAGATACTCCTTCTCCTTGAACAAATCAGTCAGTGGCTTGGTGTGCTAGGGTACACATATGGAATGAAGGTTGCAAGTCTCCAGACCACAGAATACTTCGCACGTGTGCATGACTGACTTGCGATGATTCCAGAGGAAGCAACATTGACTTTCTCGAATCCACGGCGGCAACTTGCATCAGATGCACATGAATTAAAGGAAGTCACTACCTTCATCCAAACATATGCTTCATGAGCTAGCATGAACAAATGCTTTCAAAAGTTTCCAACACTAGCTTAATGTTCAACAAAATCATGGAGGAGATAAGGATGTTGTCAATGGGCTCAACAACAATTCATCTAGGTTTCCTTTTAAAAGGAATTCCATAGTTAAGTGAACACGGTGATAGCATCGGTCAGACCAAAGATGTAATGGTGTATGCTCGAGGGATCGTCCACGAGTAAGACAACATTACGAATATCGTTGGTTCTGGTCTGATTGGATGATAGCCCATACTCCAATCAAAAGTTAGATAAAATGATAGGTCCAGCAACTGATCACAGGGACCAATCGATGAAGATATCATCTTTCGTCAACACATACTACACAAGAATATCCCTTTGGAACGAACTAAGTCAGTCAAGATTTTATCTTCCAACTCTCCAAGTTGTTGTCTAGCTTAACCAACTAGCTCAGGGATATCTAACACCGATTCTTGGAGAAAGGTGGTTCACAAGAAACCAACTTGATCACGAGCTCAACACAGCGGTCAGGTGACAACCTGGTAATACTTCCGAGAAGATCTTCGGAAATCACGAACCACCGATATGTTACTAAGCTCGAGAACAATCTTGCTTTTCAGGGCAAGATGATATGATCAAATGAGCGAGGACTTGACAAAATCCTAACTCATCAATCAAAGAGTGCACCAGGAAATAAGGACTAGGTAGCACAATCTATCTTAGAATGGTGATTCAATAACCAACATGCTAAGAATGAGAATATTGTCCATTTACTACCAAGCAACAAGGTTGCTAGGAGTATTGAATTCACACATCACGATTCACTTGTCGGCATTCCGGTTGCGACAACACGGAACCGAGGGATGAATAATAATGGCGAGAAGTATCACTACATCAAGAATTCACAAGAGCCGGTGCAATTCTCATGAAAATCCTGACATAAAGACGGTAATACTTCAGGGTAGAACAGAATCAAAAGCTGGGCTGGCATTTTGATCTGCGGAGCACAATTGCTTTGACCCAATCCTAGATATGGAAGAGGTACTGGAGTTTGTTTCTCCTAGTCATTCCGCGATAGAATGGCTTGACGGACCACAAGAGTAATAGGCATCGATAAACGAACGCACACATACTCTTGACTATCAATTGATAGACGAGGGTCGGTAGACAACTAAAGAGGGACAACTCAAAGGAACATATAACTTTCTGAGTTGTGGATGCACAGATTAGTATGTCGATCCAAGTTCAACATAATTCTTCCGGATAACCCATGCAGAAAAGTAGAACTGGCAGAGCCATAACATATAATGGAGAACTCATCAAGAGCACTCTGGCTGTGATCGTTCAGTTCAACGAGGAACTTCTGACATAAGTAGTTCATGGTATTTGGAAGAAGAAGATACCACGGACTTCAAGGACTATCGCAAAGGTTACTAATATCCTGAAGGCACTAGCAATTACTATCAACATGAAGTAGGTAGAGTGAATCTCGGGTTCAAGAACCCAGGGACAGAATACCTATTACTAAGTAGCATCACGGAATGCTTTCGAGAATGATGGCCAGAATCATCACACTGGGAACACAAATCAAGGCTAAATTACTAGATGATCCCCTAAGACACCTAGGGTCATAATAATATCTCCAACATATATGTCAAGGTAACGGAGTACCTCAACTTACTGATTTGTGTGATTAATCTGACCAAAGGCACATCGGAAACAGGAGGAAGGGATTTGCAAATGCATCAGACTCTTTGGAAACCTGGGATGACTCGGACAACATAACGGCTGTAAATTCTCAGAAAAGATTTGAGACATTCACAAAAATGGTGGCATAACCACTCAGAAGCACAATATCCAGGTTTCGAGATCAACAATTAACATACGGAAGTAGTAGGAACTGAACTGAGACTTAAATCCAACAATCTTATAAGTCTACGGATTAGTAACACGTGATCCTGATAGAAAGAAGAGAAAACCTAGTTCTTAATCCCCGTAGAAGAGAAGATGATGACTCAGATCAGAAGGGTATAAGGTATAAGGAGTAAAAAGAGCCTTACGTTCCATCCCACAATCAATTCCCTTATATAACTAAAGCATTTCTAGACTCAACTTCGACCAGTTTGGCTTGGTAATCCTACAGGCAGTCAAGCTCTGATACCAATGCTGTCAGGACCCCGACTCAATGCCACATCGATCTAGCATGTAACACCTCATATCACTTTGCGGCCTCACGCACGGTATTCCCACGGGTGTCGCCTTACCTTAGCCCGGGACCGTTTGCGCCTTTTGGCACACGTATATGACAGTGTCGCTAGCATCCATATGGTAAGGAGCCCGGGCTGACATGGCTAGTCGTAAACCCAAAGTGGCACAGACTTACAGGGACAGGCATCCATGACCCAGCATCGAACGTGTCGGTCATCATCGAGTGAATCCAGGCTGTAGCACTGGGCTAGCAGGACTCCGGTATTCATCGCGTGACATTTCCCCGAAGGGACAGACACAGGAACGAAGAAGGACACATGCCGGCCAGCCTAAGTGTACCGGAGCAGTAGCAAGCTACCATGGCTCGGTGGAAACACTAGGAGACATTTCCCCGTAAGAGAGGCTACTAAAGATAAACAACTAGATGGTCAGATCCCACACATACCAAGCATTTCAATAACATACACACAATATGCTCGATATGTGCAAATACAACATGGCATCACAACATGACTCTACGACTCAAGTAATTTATTCAATAGGCTCCGAGGAGCGAGATATTACAAACAGGGGTCTCATGACCCAACATTCAGAGCATACAAATCAAAGCACAAGCGGAAGCTATCATGTCTGAGTACAGACATCTATAAATGAAAAAGGCTGAGAAGCCTGACTATCTACCAAATCCTGCCGAGGCACAAGATCGTAGCTGAGGTAACAAGCTAAACATCGAAGTCCATGCGGAACTACTAGCGAGACCGAAGTCTCTCTGCAAAAACATAAAATAGGCAAACGTGAGTACAAATGTACCCAGCAAGACTTACATCAGAACTATCTACATATGCATCATTATCAACAAAGGGGATGGTGGGGTTTAACTGCAGCAAGCCAGCTTTGACTCGGTGGCTATTCTAAACTACGACTGCGAGTAACTCTTTTGAGGTGGCGCACACGAGTCCACATATTCACCATATCAATACACCACTATGGAACCGCTCCCGTCTCCCTACGAGAACGCCATCCATAGCACTCACGCTTATCTTGCGTATTTTAGAGTATCCACTTTCACTTGTCTATGAACTGATATAAGCAACCCAGAAGTCCTTTTCCGCGGACACGGCTATTCGAATAGATGATGTTAACCCTGCAGGGGTGTACTTCTTCACACACGCTCTCACCACTTACCGCCGTTTACACGACATGTACTCGGCAACCTTCAAGCGGAAGCCCAATGTGGGTGTCGGCCACGACCTGCCTAAACACTCGAGTCTCTAGTCCAGGTTTATCGCCTATTCGGGTTCCATCCATGAGGAGATCCGGCCGGAGTTTCGCTCACAGCCCCAAACGATGTGAACAGGGTTCCCGAGACACCAAACGGGCGCCCGGTACACCGTGCCACGTGCCTACCGCATCACAGCCCACCCCTATGGTCAGCGCTGCGCACGGCCTCCAGCATACTACAAACACCAGAAACTACTTGCAACTCCTGGACAGAGGACAAGGGTGATTAAGAAGCCGAGAGGGTCCATTGGTTTCGGGCCCAATGCGTGGTAGTAGCTGAATCATGGATCACAAACACAGAACTCAGTTCCTGAGGACGGCTGCAATGAGACAACCCACCATGTACTCCTACATGGCCTCTCACCGCTACCTTTACCAAATCGTGTTCACACACTTAGCTCACACACAGTAGGACATGTTCACACGCCTCTGATTCATCCCCAATGAATCAGACCTGACTCAACTCTAAGCAGTAGCAGGCATGACAAACAAGCATGAATGAGTAGGCACAACAGGGCTCAAACAACTCCTACTCATGCTAGTGGGTTTCATCTATTTACTGTGGCAATGACAGGTCATGCAGAGGATAAAGGGGTTCAACTACCGCAGCATGTAACAGATGAATCGTTGTTGTCCTAATGCAGTAAAAGAGAGCAGGAGCGAGAGAGTGGGATTTTATCGGAATGAACAAGGGGGTTTTGCTTGCCTGGCACTTCTGAAGATAACATTGAGTCTTCATCAGTGTCAACGATCACATCATCGGTATCGCGTCTATCGAGAGGGGACAAATACCGGCAACACAGAAAGGAACACAATCAATGCAATGCACAATATGATGCATGATCATGACATGGCAAAATGAATGTGTTTTGAGCTAATGCAACTAGCAACAGATTAAATGAAGTTGGTTTGAATACAAGATTCAAATTCAAACTCCATATGTGATTATTCAAATGCCATTTAATTGATTTGTGCTAAACAGCAGCTATAAGTTGTTCTAACATGCATGAAAGTGGTACAGATGGATTCCTTGAATTTTTCTGATAATTTTTCATATATAAATTATTTAATTTGGAGTTACGGTTGAATTTCTATGATTTATTGAAGTTTTAGGCATTTTCTGGAATTTTCTGAAATAAAATAAATCCAGAAAACACTTATTGCGTCAGCCTGATGTCATGATGACGTTAGCAGGTCAACGTGGCACAGTCCGGTCAACCCCTGACCGGTGGGTCCCAAGTGTCAGCGTCTAATTAAACTAACCTAGCTTAGTTAAACTAACCTAACCTAATTAGCCGGGCGGGGCCCGCAGGTCAGTGAGAGAGAGGGGGTCAAACCCGGGTCAAACTCGCCGGAGTTGACCCGAGGCTCGTCGCCGGCGAGGCCAGGGACGGCGGAGAGCGTCGGGATTCGCCCTCCGATGACCAAAAGAGCGGCGGAGGGGCTCTACGGGATGCCCAGGCTCGCGCGCATCTAACAGGGCCATCGAAAGAAGCTAGGGTGGCCGGAGGCGACGACAATCATGACGACGGCGGCGGCCGGAGTTCGGGTGGTGGTGGGTTTGGCGCTACGAGCGGTGGTTTGGCGCGCTGAGGGCACTGGGGAGAAGCTCTTGCTCCTATGCATCCAAAGGAACGGACGGGAGGCCGCGAGGTGGCCGGAGTTGAGCACGGCGTCGACCTCGGCGGCGGCCGGAGCTCGGGCGAGCTCGGGGTCGGGGTTAGGGAGCACGGCAGGAGGAGCTGGGGCGTGCTACGGACTCCTGAGATCGCGGTGAACACGTTAGTGGGCTCGGATACGAGCTGGGGTGGCTGTGGCCACGACCACGCCATGGCCGGCGGCGAGAAACTCTCGGCCGCGGTGGAGGAAGAGGCTAGGGGATGAGTGCGAGCTTGAGGGAAGGGGGAAGAGGAAGAGGGGCTCACAGGGGTTGCATCGGTGGCCTCGGGGAGCTCGGGGAGGCGTCGGAGGCGGCGAATCGACAGCGGCGGTCCTCGGTGGCCGAGGAGGGGAAAAGCGTCGGGACGGAGCTTTGGGGCTTCTCCGGTCGCGTGAGCCGACGGGGAGGTCGAGGGAGGCACTGCGGAGCTCAGGAGCGCGTCGGGGAGGAGAGGGGGTGGTGGTGGCCGCGAGGAAGCTTGTCGGTGGCGGCGGCTCCGTTCGGTCCGGGCGAGAGAGAGGGAACAGAGGAGAGATGGGGACGAGGGAGTGAGCGGGAGGGTTTCAGGGGTCGAGGCGGCGCCGAGGAGAAGGCGCGAGGCGTCGTGGTGGCCTCAGGCGAAGCAGACGAGCAGGGTGGTGGCGTGGCGAGCTCGGGCGCGTGCGCCGAGTCCCTCCTCTGCCTACTGGCGCGAGGAGGAAGGCGACAGGGAGGGAGTGGAGATGGGCTGGGCCGGCTGGGCCGCGCTGGTGGCACCAGGTAGGCTGCGGGTAAGTGGCCCAGGTAGGTTTTCTGCTCTGTTTATTTTTTCCTTCTTCTGTTTTGTTTTATTTAATAGTATTTTGCCACTGTTTTGAATTAAAATAATAATTCAAACAATGCCAAAGCTCCTCTGAATATATTTATGCTGCTTAATGGACTTTTCCAAAAGCACATAAAATAATTCAGGGATATTTGAAATTATATTCTAATTATATGAATATAATTCAAATTCAAATAGCTAATGAATTAAATTCAAAGTCCCAAAAATAAATCCTTAAAAATGTTCAATATTTTGGTTGGGACCAGAACCCCTGCCAAAAATTATCAAACATTTAAGAAGAGCATTTTGGAACAATGAATGAGATTTTTAGGGTTTCCGCCCTTCTTTATTTAGGGTTTTGAGGCTTCCAACAATCCTCAACTCATGTTTCAGAAATTTAAATATGATGCCTGGATGAAGATGCAACTATTTACAAACAATATTCTAGGGCTGTGACAGTATGAAATGCAATATTCTAGGGCTGTGACAGTATGTGACAGTTTTGGTAAAGATTTGATGGATTATGGAACAAGGAGTGGCAAGAGCCTAAGCTTGGGGATGCTCATGGCACCCCAAGGTAAAATTCAAGGACACCAAAAAGCCTAAGATTGGGAATGCCTCGAAAGGCATCCCCTCTTTTGTCTTCGTCTATCGGTAACTTTACTTGGAGCTATATTTTTATTCACCAGATGATATGTGTTTTGCTTGGAGCGTCTTGTATGATTTGAGTCTTTGCTTTTTAGTTTACCACAATCATCCTTGCTATACACACCTTTTGAGAGAGACTCACATGATTTGAAATTTATTAGAATACTCTATGTGCTTCACTTATATCTTTTGAGCTATATAGTTTTTGCTCTAGTGCTTCACTTATATCTTTTAGAGCACGGCGGTGGTTTTATTTTATAGAAATAATTGATCTCTCATGCTTCACTTATATTATTTTGAGAGTCCTTTAGAACAACATGAAAATTTGCTTTAATATAAAAACTTTCATAGAAGTGCATTGAATACTATGAGAAGTTTGATACTTGATAATTGTTTTGAGATATGGAGATGGTGATATTAGAGTCATGCTAGTTGAGTAGTTGTGAATTTGAGGAATACTTGTGTTGAAGTTTGTGATTCCCATAGCATGTACATATGGTGAACCGTTATGTGATGAAGTCGGAGCATGATTTATTTATTGATTGTCTTCCTTATGAGTGGCGGTCGGGGACGAGCGATGGTCTTTTCCTACCAATCTATCCCCCTAGGAGCATGCGCGCAACACTTTGTTTTGATAACTAATAGGTTTTTGCAAAGTATGTGAGTTCTTTATAACTAATGTTGAGTCCATGGATTATACACACTCTCATCCTTCCACCATTGCTAGCCTCTCTAGTATCGCACAACTTTCGCCGGTACCTTAAACCCACCATATACCTTCCTCAAAACAACCACCATACCTACCTATCATGGCATTTCCATAGCCATTCTGAGATATATTGCCATGCAACTTTCCACTGTTCCGTTATTATGACACGCTTCATCATTGTCATATTGCTTGCATGATCATGTAGTTGACATCGTATTTGTGGCAAAGCCACCGTTCATAATTCTTCATACATGTCACTCATGCATCATTGCACATCCCGGTACACCGCCGGAGGCATTCACATAGAGTCATATTTTGTTCTAAGTATTGAGTTGTAATTCTTGAGTTGTAAGTAAATAAAGTGGATGATCATCATTATTAGAGCATCATCCCAAGTGAGGAAAGGATGATGGAGACTATGATTCCCCCACAAGTCGGGATGAGACTCCGAACAAAAAAAAGAGGCAAAAAAAGAAAAAAAGAATAAAAGAAAGAAAAAAAGGCCCAAATAAAAAATGACAAAAAAAGAGAGAAGGGGCAATGCTACTATCCTTTTTCCACACTTGTGCTTCAAAGTAGCACCATGATCTTCATGATAGAGAGTCTCCTATGATATCACTTTCATATACTAGTGGGAATTTTTCATTATAGAACTTGGCTTGTATATTCCAATGATGGGCTTCCTCAAAATGCCCTAGGTCTTCATTAGCAAGCGAGTTGGATGCACACCCACTTAGTTTCTTTTGTTGAGATTTCATATACTTATAGCTCTAGTGCATCCGTTGCATGGCAATCCCTACTCACTCACATTGATATCTATTAATGGGCATCTCCATAGCCCGTTGATACGCCTAGTTGATGTGAGACTATCTTCTCCTTTTTGTCTTCTCCACAACCACCATTCTATTTCACATATAGTGATATATCCATGGCTCACGCTGACATGTCATCGGGGTTGTGCATGATTTAAATATTTTGTGTGGTGAAGATAAAGCATAGCCAGACTATACGATTTTGTAGGGATAACTTTCTTTGGCCATGCTATTTTTAGAAGACATAATTGCTTAGTTAGTATGCTTGAAGTATTATTATTTCTATGTCAATATTAAACTTTTATCTTGAATCTTTCGGATCTGAACATTCATGCCACAATAAAGAAAAATTACATTGAGAAATATGTTAGAAAGCATTCCACATCAAAAATTCTTCTTTTATCATTTACCTACTCGAGGACGAGCAGGAATTAAGCTTGGGGATGCTTGATACGTCTCCAACGTAACTATAATTTTTTATTGCTCCATGCTATTATATTATCTATTTTGGATGTTAATGGGCTTTATTTTACACTTCTATATCATTTTTGGGACTAACCTACTAACCGGAGGCCCAACCCAAATTGCTGTTTTTTTGCCTATTTTAGGGTTTCGCAAAAAAGAATATCAAACGGAGTCCAAATGGAATGAAACCTTTGGGAACATGATTTTCTCAACAAACGTGATCTAGGAGACTTGGAGTGGGCGTCAAGAAACGATTGAGGAGGGCACGAGGCAGGGGGCGCGCCTACCCCCTAGGCGCGCCCTCCACCCTCGTGGGCCCCTCGTTGCTCCACTGTGTACTTCTTCCTCCTATATATATCCACATACTCCCCAAACATCCAGGAGCACCACGAAAACCTAATTCCAATGCCGCAATCTTCTGTACCCGAGAGATCCCATCTTGGGGCCTTTTCCGGAGCTCCGCCGGAGGGGGCATTGATCACAGAGGGCCTCTACATCAACTCCATGGCCTCTCCGGTGATGTGTGAGTAGTTTATTTCAAACCTATGGCCCCGGATCTATCTTCCATTATATTAATCTTCCAACACTTAGTTATTTCTATTGCCGTTTATTTTACTTTGCATCTTTATTTCTCTTTATCATAAAAATACCAAAAATATTATCTTGTCATATCTATCAAATCTCACTCTCGTAAGTGACCGTGAAGGGATTGACAACCCCTTTTTCGCGTTGGTTGCGAGGTTCTTATTTGTTTGTGTAGGTGCATGGGAATCGAGCGTGATCTCCTACTGGATTGATACCTTGGTTCTCAAAACTGAGGGAAATACTTACACTACTTTACTGCATCACCCTTTCCTCTTCAAGGGAAAACCAACGCAGTGCTCAAGAGGTAGCACTATCTAAGTGGGAGTTCTGAAGTAATTTTATTAATTGAACTTTAATTTATCATGAACTTCGTACCTGATAGTATTTTGCATGTCTATGTTGTTGTAGATAGATGGCCCGTGCTGTTGTTCTGTTGAATTTTAATGCGTTCCTAGAGAAAGCTAAGTTGAAAGATGATGGTAGCAACTACACGAACTGGGTCCGTAACTTGAGGATTATCCTCATTGCTGCACAGAAGAATTACATCGTGGAACCACCGCTAGGTGACAAACCCGCTGCAGGAGCAACGCCAGATGTTGTGAACACCTGGCAGAGCAAAGTTGATGACTACTCGATAGTTCAGTGTGCCATGCTTTATGGCTTAGAACCGGGACTTCAATGACATTTTGAACGTCATGGAACATATGAGATGTTCCAGGAGTTGAAGTTAATATTTCAAGCAAATGCTCGGATTGAGAGATATGAAGTCTCCAGTAAGTTCTACAGCTGCCAGATGGAGAAGAATAGTTCTGTCAGTGAACATATACTCAGAATGTCTGGGTACCACAACAACATGACTCAACTGGGAGTTAATCTTCCTGATGATAGTGTCATTGACAGAGTTCTTCAATCACCGCCAACAAGCTACACGAGCTTCATGATGAACTATAATATGCAAGGGATGGATAAGACGATTCCTGAGCTCTTCACAATGCTAAAGGTTGCGGAGGTAGAAATCAAGAAGGAGCATCAAGTGTTGATGGTCAACAAGACCACCAGTTTTAAGAAAAAGGGTAAAGGAAAGAAGGGGAACTTCAAGAAGAACAGCAAGCCAGTTGCTGCACAAGTGAAGAAACCCAAGTCTGGACCTAAGCCTGAGAGTGCGTGCTTCTACTGCAAAGGAACTGGTCACTGGAAGCGGAACTGCCCCAAGTATTTGGCGGAGAAGAAGGATGGAAAAGTGAAAGGTATATTTGATATACATGTTATTGATGTGTACCTTACTAATGCTCGCAGTAGTGCCTGGGTATTTGATACTGGTTCAGTTGCTAACATTTGCAACTCGAAACAGGGGCTAAGTGAAGATTGGCTAAGGATGAGGTGACGATACACGTGGGAAATGGTTCCAAAGTCGATGTGATCGCCGTCGGCACGCTACCTCTAAATCTACCTTCGGGATTAGTTTTAGACCTAAATAATTGTTATTTGGTGCCAGCGTTGAGCATGAACATTATATCTAGATCTTGTTTGATGCGAGACGGTTATTCATTTAAATCAGAGAATAATGGTTGTTCTATTTATATGAGTAATATCTTTTATGGTCATGCACCCTTGATGAGTGGTCTGTTTTTACTAAATCTTAATAGTAGTGATACACATGTTCATAGTATTGAAGCCAAAAGATGTAGAGTTGATAATCATAATGCAACTTATTTGTGGCACTGCCATTTAGGTCATATTGGTGTAAAGCGCATGAAGAAACTCCATTCTGATGGACTTCTGGAATCACTAGATTATGAATCACTTGGTACTTGCGAACCATGCCTCATGGGCAAGATGACTAAAACTCCGTTCTTCGGAACAATGGAGCGAGCAACAGAGTTATTGGAAATCATACATACTGATGTATGTGGTCCAATGAACATTGAAGCTCGCGACAGATATCGTTATTTTCTCACCTTCACAGATGATTTGAGCAGATATGGGTATATCTACTTAATGAAACATAAGTTTGAAACATTTGAAAAGTTCAAAGAATTTCAGAGTGAAGTGGAAAATCATCATAACAAGAAAATCAAGTTTCTACGATATGATCGTGGAGGTGAATATCCGAGTTATGAGTTTGGACCTCATTTGAAACAATGCAAAATAGTTTCGCAACTCACGCCACCTGGAACACCACAACATCATGGTGTGTCCGAACGTCGTAATCGCACCTTATTAGATATGGTGCGATCTATGATGTCTCTCACTGATTTACCGCTATCATTTTGGGGTTATGCTTTAGAGACGGCTGCATTCACGTTAAATAGGGCACCATCTAAACCCGTTGAGACGACACCTTATGAACTGTGGTTTGGCAAGAAACCCAAGTTGTTGTTTCTTAAAGTTTGGGGCTGCGATGCTTATGTGAAAAAGCTTCAACCTAATAAGCTCGAACCCAAATCGAAGAAATGTGTCTTCATAGGATACCCAAAGGAGACTGTTGGGTACACCTTCTATCACAGATCCGAAGGCAAGATATTCGTTGCTAAGAATGGATCCTTTCTAGAGAAGGAGTTTCTCTTGAAAGAAGTGAGTAGGAGGAAAGTAGAACTTGATGAGGTAATTGTACCTGCTCCCTTATTGGAAAGTAGTTCATCACTGAAATCAGTTCCAGTGATTTCTACACCAGTAAGTGAGGAAGCTAAAGATGATGATCATGAAACTTCTGATCAAGTTACTACCGAACCTCTGAAAGTGCGTTATATCGACTAGAGGGGGGGGGGGTGAATAGGCGATTTTTATGAAAGTCTTCAAAACATGGGAGTTTTGAAGACAAACGATAAAATTGAACCTATTACCATGCAGCGGAAGGTAGACTACACTAGGCAAACCATAGTCAAGTATTCAATGAAGTGAAAGCACATAGACTAATAGCAACTAGGTAGTAAGGATCAGGTAGGAAGATATTGTGAAGCCAAACAGAACACGCAGTCACTCAGTGAAGACAAATTGTAAGTGCATCTAGTGCCACCCCTAGTTGGTTTTGGAGTATTGACGACAAACCTAGTTGAGGGACTAATGTGTTTGTGAGAATTGCAGGATAACACAGGTAGAAGTCCCTCATGATTCGGTTTTACTACCAGAGATGACCCCTAAAAATGTATGAAGACATTGAAGTCAAAGGTGGTATATGAAGATATTCACATTGAATACTATGACAAGAGAAGACATGATATGAAGCCTATGGAGCTCGAAGACTTAGATCTTTCGTAGTTCTTTTTCTTTTGTGTTGAGTCATAGGAACCACCGTACTGTTAAGTGGGGTCCAAGAGAACCAGTCAGAATGACTGAAGTGATGCCTAAACCAAAAACCTATGTCTTCGAGTGAAGACTATGAGAGCGAATCTTGTCCAGAGTCGGACAGGTCAGCTTTGCTTGTAGCCCAAGTAAAGTTGCCGTGTGAGTTTGAAATCTGACCATTGGAACACGTGTCAGTTCCTTAGTGACCCAGGGTCATTTCGAACAAATCAGGTCGGGTTGCCAAGTGGCTATAAATAGCCCACCCCCTACAACCATAAATGGTTGGCTGCTCAGATTGAAAGTACGGCTTTTGTCGTTTGAGAGCAACCCACCTCGAAGCCTTTGAGAGAGAATTCCTTGCGAGGATAAAAGCCCTAACCACCAGAGCCAGAGAGAATTGGGAATCACTTAAGTCTTCTTGTCTGTGTGATCTGAAGACTTATTACACTTGAGGACTGTGCATCCTCCAGCCGGTTAGGCGTCGCGTTCTGAGCATCCAAGAGACATTGTGGATTGCCGGTGAACGAAGTCTGTGAAGGTTTGGAAGTCTACCTTGAAGACTTACCAGAGTGATTGGGCGAGGTCTATGTGACCTTAGCTCAAGGAGAATACGGTGAGGACTGGGTGTCCTGAGCTGCGTGTTCAGGACTGGGTGTCCGGGACTGTGTGTCCTAAGGTTTAAATACCTAGCCGCTCCAACCAGACGTACAGTTGTCACAGCAACTGGAACTGGTCCAACAAATCATTGTCTTCAACGAGTCACTGGTTTCATCTTCACTTCACTTTACTTACTGTTCCTCCTTGTGAAGTCATTGTATGTTTGCTCTATCATTTGTCTTCACTGAGTGACTGCGTGTTCTGTTTGGCTTCACAATATCTTCCTACCTGATCCTTACTACCTAGCTGCTATTAGTCTTTGTGCTTTCACTTCATTGAATACTTGACTATGGTTTGCCTAGTGTAGTCTACCTTCCGCTGCATGGTAATAGGTTTAATTTTATCGTTTGTCTTCAAAACTCCCATGTTCTGAAGACTTTCATAAAAATCGCCTATTCACCCCCCTCTAGTCGATATAACGCACTTTCAATTGGTATCAGAGCAAGGTGCTCCCTTGTTCTGTGTGATTCGGTTTAACCACCTGGAGTTTTAGCTATGTCGACTGCAGGGATAATTAAAGTCTCCGCTGCGTGCCCCGTCTTCGATGGAACTGAATATCCCTACTGGAAGAATAAGATGCGTATGCATCTTGAAGCCATTGACGTCGACCTATGGTATGTCGTCGAGAACGGCGTTCCCAAGGCTGGAGAAGGTGTCACTGCTGCTGATGTCAAGAAATTCGTTCAACTGGACTCTACTGCCAAGAATATCATCTGTGGTCATCTGACCAAAGGACAGTATGGCCGTGTGAGTGCTTTGAAGACATCCAAGCTGGTCTGGGACTGGCTCTCCAAGGTCAATGAAGGCATCTCAACCCAGAGAGATCAGAGAATCAGTGTCCTTCGCAACCTCTTCAACCGCTTCAAGCGAAATGACAATGAGAATGTCCAGCACACATTTGACCGACTCACTGACATCACAAATGAGCTTCAAGCCCTCGGCGCCACTGAGATTACCAAACACGAAGTCGTCAAGACGCTGCTGAGATCACTTGATAGTTCGTTTGACATCCTGGCCCTGATGATTCAAGAACGTCCTGATTTCAAGACACTCGATCCGTCTGACATACTTGAGAGGCTCAACACACATGAGTTTCAGCTTTCTGGAGAAAAGAGATATCTACGGTCCAAACTATGGGCGAACTCGTGCCTTGAAGGCAAAAGCTGTCTCCTCATCTGAAGAAGAATCTGACAGCAGTTCTGATGATCCTGAAGACATTGGAAGGGAACTTGCTATGCTTGTCAAGAAGTTCCAAAAATTCACCAAGAAGAAAGGCTTCAGAAAGTCTTCCCGATCAAGTTCAAGGAATGATGAAGCTCCTGCTCATGACTACAAGAAGAAAACATGTCACAAGTGCAAGAAACTTGGCCACTTCATCTCTGAGTGTCCACAGTGGGACAATGAGAACAAAAAGAAGAAGAAGAGCAAGGAATATGACTCTGACGACAAGAAGAAGAAGAAGAAATACTCAAAGTCTTCTTCCAAGTCTTCCTCAAAGTCTTCATCACACAAGAAGAGCTCATCTGGCAAGGCACGTGCGTTTGTTGGCAAGGAAATGGATTCAGAGGAGGAGTCTGCTTCTGAGGAGGCGGAGGTGGAGTCTGAGGAGGAATCCGACTCAGGCGTCGCAAGTCTAGCTACAGTATACGTTGCCAAGTCCATCTTCAACACTGAAGACAATGACTTCATCACCGACACCGATGCAAATGACAAGGACTACTCCACTTCTACCTACTGCTTCATGGCACGCGGTGCCAAGGTAAACACACGCACTACTCACTATCAAACATCTAGTGACGATGACTCTGATTGTGGTTCAAAACCTAGCTACAAAACACTTGCTAAAATTGCAACTGAACAACAGAAAGCTATGGAACATATTCAAAAACTGTTAGACAGAAGCGATGATCTGTTAGGTGCTGAAATGACTCAATCTGAATCCTTAATTGAAGACATAAAAAATCTTCACGTTAAGTATCAGGAACTTGAAAGTCGTCATGAAACTCTCTCAACAACTCATGAAAAGCTTTCCTATGATTATCTTCAAAGGAAGCAAGATCTTGAGAAATTGAGAGCGGTTCATGAAGATCTTCAAACGGAAAACGAGTCACTTCGCGCCAAACAGATCAGTCCCGCTCAGGAAGGATTTGAACCACCATGTCTTAAATGCATTGAGCGTGATAATGCTACTTCTGTTGCTGAATGTTCTACTGCTACTGCTGTTGCAATATCTTCAACTGTTGATGTGGTAACTAACCCCTCTGCTGAGGATACCACCGCTATTGCTGATGAGAATGCTAGGTTGAAGACATTGCTTGAAACAGGGATGTACAAAAGTCTTAAAGGGCATCAGACGCTATGTGATGTCCTGAAAAAGCAGATTCTGAACCGAAACCCTAGGAAAGAGGGTGTAGGGTTCGTAAGGAAAATGAATGCAGATGGCTCTTACTGGAAACCTGAGCAGTACCCCAAAACCATGTGGGTTGCTGCAAAGGAACCTTCAGCAGATCCATCCAATCTATCTGGCTTCACTTGTGCTAACCCCATTATCATTGATGAATCCTTTGATGCAAACTATATACTGTTTAAGAATCAGAATGGTGAAGTGTTTGCCAGGTACATTGGTACTAACTGCAGGAATGGACCGCCTATGAAGAAGATCTGGGTTCCGAAAAGGTGTCTGGAGAGTCTTCCTGTGAATGTCATCATGACACCTCACGTGAAGAAGACAAACCTCAGACCAAAGGCTTCATACGGTCCAAAGGCTTCATACAGACAGAGGACTCACCTGAGTCGCACTAACGCAAATGTTTTGCAGGGAAACCATACTCAGGCATATGAATATGAGAGCGGTTCATCAAACCGCCATGTTCATAAGACCAAGAACTATTCTGCTTATTCTTATGAGTACTATTGTCCGCCTGCAAGACTGTTTGCTAAGGCTTCAAAGCCAAAATTCTCAGATGCTGCACTTAGACTTATTGCTTCTAAGCCACCCTTGAAGATGTGGGTGGTTAAGAAGGCTTAACTCTCTTTTGCAGGGAAAGGTCTCCAGCAGAAAACCAAAATCGTCTGACGCTATTGCTGGGGACCTTAAACATCTTGTAGGGCGCAAGATCAAATGCCCAAATGGTCTTACTATGTACTTCGTACCTGAATCGCTTGCTACTCTCCCTATTAGTCCTAACCTGGATCTAAGCTTTCATAACCCACTGGTTCGTCAAATGTTTTTGCTTCACAATGCTCTTGGTGAAGCCTATCCCCCTAACTGCACTGTAGGGTACGACACCAGCGTCTTCAGAATGGATTATTGACAGTGGGTGTACAAATCACATGACTGGCAAAAGAAGTCTTCTTATGGACTCAACCTTACGTCCATCCGACAAGAGCCACATCACATTTGCTGACACTGGTAAAAGTAAGGTATTGGGTCTAGGTAGAGTTGCAATCTCAAGGGATCAACACATGGATAAAGTCATGCTTGTTGAATCCCTTGGCTTCAACTTAATGTCTGTCTCAATGCTTTGCGATTTGAACATGATCGTAATGTTTGGAAAATATCGTTGCCTTGTACTAATGGAATCTGACAAGTCTCTAGTGTTTGAAGGGTATCGAAAAGATGATTTGTACGTGGTAGATTTCTCAGCAGGGCCACAGCTTGCAGTATGTCTTCTAGCAAAGGCTTCAGAATGCTGGCTCTGGCATCGGAGGCTTGGACATGCTGGCATGAGGAACCTCCACACCCTTGCGAAGAAGAAGCATGTCATAGGCATCGAGGGCGTCAAGTTCAAGAAAGACCACTTATGCGGTGCCTGTGAAGCAGGGAAGATGACGAGGGCCAAACATCCCTCGAAGACAATCATGACTACTACTCAACCCTTCGAACTGCTTCACATGGATCTTTTCGGTCCCACTCATTACTCAACTCTAACTACTACTGCTTGCCTCTATGGCTTCGTTATTGTTGATGATTATTCTAGATATACTTGGGTGCACATAATCCTTTACAAGACTGAAGTGCAGGATGTCTTCAGACGCTTCGCCAATCGAGCTATGAACAATTTTGGCGCCAAGATAAAGCACATCAGAAGTGACAATGGCACTGAATTCAAGAACACTGGCCTTGATACATATCTTGATACCTTGGGCATCACACATGAATTCTCAGCCCCGTACACGCCACAGCAGAATGGCGTCGTCGAACGCAAGAACAGAACACTAATTGAGATGGCCAGAACGATGCTAGATGAATACAAGACCCCAAGAAAATTCTGGCCCGAAGCCATTGATACTGCATGCCATACAATCAATCGTGTTTATCTTCACAAGCTACTGAACAAGACATCTTATGAGCTCCTTACTGGCAAGAAGCCAAATGTCAGTTACTTCAGAGTATTTGGCGCAAGGTGCTGGATCAAGGACCCACATCACACCTCAAAATTTGCACCAAAAGCACATGAGGGTTTTATGCTTGGATATGGAAAGGATTCGCACTCCTACAGAGTCTTCAATCTCTTTCATTACAAAGTGGTTGAAACAGTGGATGTGCGGTTCGATGAGACCAACGGTTCACAAAGAGAGCAGCTGCCAAATGTGCTAGATGAAGTTCCATCCAGTGAATCAATCAAGCTAATGGGAACTGGAGAAATTATACCTTCTGAAGCTCATCCTGAAGAAGAACTTATCATTTCAGCACCTGATCAACATGAAGACAATGCTCAGCCTGAAGACATTCCTTCCAACAACGACAATGAACAGCAAGAGCAAAGTCTTCGCCCTGTACATCCTCGCGTTGCCAATGAAGTGCAGATTGAAAGAATAATTGATAGCATCAATGCACCTGGTCCACTCACTCGTTCAAGGGCAACTCAGCTAGCAAATTTCTGTGGGCACTTCGCATTCGTCTCAATATCAGAACCCAAGAAAGTTGAAGAAGCCTTCATGGAACCTGAATGGATTCAAGCTATGCAAGAAGAGCTTCAACAGTTTGAGCTGAATAATGTATGGGAACTGGTTAAGCGTCCTGATCCACGGAAGCACAATATAATAGGCACCAAATGGATATACCGCAACAAGCAAGATGAGCATGGTCAAGTTGTCAGAAACAAAGCTCGTCTCGTTGCTCAAGGATATACTCAAGTGGAAGGCATTGACTTCGATGAAACATTTGCTCCTGTGGCTAGACTTGAAGCCATACGCATACTGCTGGCCTATGCAAATCATCATAACATACTTCTATATCAAATGGATGTGAAGAGTGCCTTTCTCAATGGCAAGATTGAAGAAGAAGTGTATGTTGCACAACCGCCTGGCTTTGAAAATCCAAAACATCCTGACATGGTATACAAGCTCAACAAGGCACTGTATGGCCTCAAACAAGCCCCTAGGGCCTGGTATGACACACTCAAATACTTCCTGAAGAGCAAAGGCTTCATACCTGGTTCCCTAGATCCCACTCTTTTCACGAAGACATATGATGGTGAACTGTTTGTGTGCCAAATATATGTGGATGACATTATCTTCGGCTGCACCAATCAGAAGTACAGTGAAGAGTTTGGATATATGATGCAAGAGCAATATCAGATGTCCATGATGGGGGAGCTGAAGTTCTTCCTTGGTCTTCAAATACGACAACAACGCAATGGCATCTTCATATCTCAAGAGAAGTATCTCAAAGATTGCCTGAAGAAGTTCGGTATGCAAGACTGCAAAGGCTTCACAACACCAATGCCAGCCAAACATCATCTGGGTCCTGACGACAATGGTAAAGAGTTCGATCAAAAGGTATACCGCTCCATGATTGGTTCTTTACTTTATCTATGTGCATCTAGGCCAGATATTATGCTTAGTGTTTGCATGTGTGCTCGATTTCAAGCGGCACCAAAGGAGTCGCATCACTTAGCTGTGAAGCGAATTCTTCGATATTTGGCTCACACCCCAACTCTAGGATTATGGTATCCAAAGGGCTCAGAGTTTGATCTGGTTGGATTCTCGGATGCTGATTATGCTGGTGACAAAGTTGATCGCAAGTCTACATCAGGCACATGTCACTTTCTGGGACGATCACTTGTATGTTGGTCTTCAAAGAAGCAGAACTGTGTATCTCTCTCCACTGCTGAATCTGAATACATTGCTGCTGGATCTTGCTGCGCTCAGCTTCTGTGGATGAAGCAAACACTCAAGGACTATGGCATTCATCTGAAGCAAGTGCCACTTTACTGCGACAACGAAAGCGCCATCAAGATTGCCAACAACCCAGTTCAGCACTCGAAGACAAAGCACATTGAAATTCGTCATCACTTTCTCAGAGATCATGTTGTGAAGGAAGACATTGATATCATACACGTCAACACTGAAGAGCAATTGGCAGATATCTTCACCAAGCCCTTGGATGAGAAGAGGTTTTGCAAGTTACGGTGTGAGCTAAATATCCTGGAATCCTCAAATGTCCTGTGATCAGGCACACATCCTAACCCTTATGCATATTGATGACTTAGATGTGCAACACACGAAGTAAAGTATATCTTCAATCAATGAAGACATACATTCTAAGTGTGAATACATTAATGTGGAATTTGACTTCGGAGCGCCACGATAATTGTGCGCCGTGTCTGGGTCTAATACTTCCTATACGGTGGGTAACGCCACCACCAAACGTTCTATTTTGAAGTGTTTCACTCATGGCGTTACCTTGCAATGTCTTCACATTTGGTTTGGCTTCAATCTCAACATATTTTCATGATTATCTTCACTATGTTGATTATATATATATATATATATATATATATATATATATATATGCTAGTGTTCTGTCCTCTACAGCATTCACTTATAGCTATGTCTTCGTGTTGAATCTTTTGAACTAAGTGAATGTGATCGGACCCCTAACCTCTCTATGCTTTCTATCTCAAACTCTATCTCTCCAAGTCATATGCATTCTATTGAAACTGTCGAATGTCTTCTCTGCGTCCTTGTCAGCAGAAGATACAGAGACAACCATTAAGTCCGTTTTCAATGCTCATTCCTCCACATGAAATCCGGAGAAGTAGGAACGACCACCCGACAATCCAGGCGTGCGTGGGACGTGGAACAAACCCCAAAATTCCGCATAATGGCCACGTGTTCCTCAGATGCGAATCGCCAGGGGCACCTGTGTAATAGCACAGTGCCGCCCCTGTGCCTATAAATACACACTCACAGCGGTCATTATCTCTTCTTCCACCCTCGCACGAACCCTAGCGCCACCGCTAGCTCTCGACGACGCCGGCGACGAAGCGCTTCGCTGCCGCAACCTCTCCGACGCCGTCTTCACGCCGACCGCGGACATCGTCCTCTCCGCCGTCGCCGTAGGTGTCCTCCGTCGCCAAGTTAGGGCACGGAAGATCGAACTGCTCGGCCTCATCTCCCACTCCGTCTAGCAGTTCTTAGTGTGGTAAATAAAACTTCCTTTTTACAGCACCGTTGATCCTATGGATTTGTCACTTTCTACCACAAGCAGTTTCTATTCACACAAGTTAGATCTCTCTCATACTGCATCTCATAACATGCCTAGTATATTCACTTGTGCTTCACAAAGTAGTTAGATTCCTCACTTGTACTGATCTGTGGATTCGTACAAATCTGGAACCAACTTCTTATCTATGAGTGAATGTCTTCGCACGATGAGGTCAATGTCTTCTAAACTGATTTATCTTCAAAATCTTCTGAGAATGCATATGACCTCTTCCCCTTCCCTCGCACCTTAATGCTGTCACAGGTACATGTCCGTGGGAGAATCCTTTGGTTCTCATAGTCTGCATTCATTTGCAGAATTCTTACAGCATCACATAAATTCTCCTGAAGCCAGTTCCTGTTGGTCCAGCAAGAGAAAGCCTTTGAAGCCTTTGAACGTCTTGAAGCCTTTCAAGTTAAAGTTTATGGCTTCAGAGAAAGCAGCAAGGAAGGGTGGCAGAAAGCGTCGTGGAGGAACATCCAGAGATCTGCCTGATGAACTCTCAGAAATGTATAAGACAGATCCTGAAGAGGATTACAGTCAGCGCAAGACCCGAATCCAATGGATTCGACGCTATTGGGCAGAACAATGGTTCAAATACCGCTTCACAACCCAAGAGTATGCTGAGAAAAATGTCATCAAAAGACCGTGGGGAGACATCCTATACAAGAATCTTCTACCCAGGTCCAGAGATGAAGCTATTGCCCAAAGCTTCTATCCATGCATGGTTCGTGGGCCACAGCCTGATGATGCACATCGTCGTCACTACTCTGGTGTCGTGATGACAATCTGTTCAAGCGCAACTTCCAGTTTGCCCAAAACTCAGCGAAGCAGAACAAGAAGAATTTGGGTTAGACTTCAACCCTGGTCCCTCAGCACCAAGGGCAGATGGCACACGAGATGCTGAACCCAATGTCATCGGTCCTTTCGCCAACCTTGAAGGCCTCATCACCTACATCTTGGTTCAAGGGACTGCAGTGAATGAGCCTACAACTGACACTGGGTCTGATGACGCGCCTGCAGTTCCGAAGCCAAAGCAGTTGAAGAAGCCAAAAGCTTCAAAGCCAGCCCCTTCACCAAAAATCTCAAGGGCGAAGCCATTGGCAACTGCACCTCCTGAAGACAGTGTGTAGTCTGAAGACTTATCACGCGTCTCCAAGCCCCAGAAGGCCAAGATGCCTCTGTCTCACACTGGCAAAGAGCTAACAGCTGCTGCCATTCTGCGCAACGAAGACATTGATCTATCAAGTGATGAAGATCTTGCAGATGACGCTCTTGAGCAACTCATCAAGAGCAAAGAAGAAGCAGAAATCTTCAATGATCTGCCTCTCTTTGATGTCACCATCATCCACAACTTCATTGACGAGTGGTTTGACACGCCAAACATCAGCTTTGAAGATCTGCAGCTACCCATTGGCCTCAGTGTCGCCTTCCAAGGCGCCATTGCTTCAGAACTTGCTATTGCCCAGCGCATTGTTGAACTGAAGCAGAAGATTGACTATGAAAAGGCTCAGTTCAAGAAGCATATGGCCAAGCTCAGCGTGCAAGAAGTGAAGAACTTCAAGACAATGATGCACGAGCTCAAGGAAGCCTTTGTGAAGAAGCGTGCAGAAGCTCAGGGTTCGCGTGAGCGCATGAAGACTCTGGCTGACAGATGTGTGCAAGCCTATAATGAGGCTGAGAAGCGCAAGGCACTTGGGCGTCCTGGCATCGACCCCAGGATGGCCGCAAAGAAGAAGAAGAAGCCTGCTACGGCTGAACCTGATGCACCAAGGCAAGAAGCAGTTCCGATTGTCTTCCCAACAAGAATGACTGGCTCGAAGCCAAAGAGCCGGTCAACAGCTTCAGAGCTCAAGAAGACAAGAACCGCTGAGGCTGAAGCCAGGAAGAGGAAACACTCTGAAGCCTCTCCTACTGCCCCCACCAAGAAAAAGAGAAAGACCAAGAAAGCTCGGGCTGCTCCCACAGAGCCCTTGATAGTTGAACCCATTTCTATGGTTCATCCTGACGCAGAATGTCAACTGACAGTTCATGAGCCTGCTTCCACAGAGGCTCCTGAATCTGAAGACATTCCAGCAGCTGATCCCATCACTGCTGAAGACATTGGTCATCATGACAATGTAGAAGATGAAGCAGTCCTTCCTCAGTTAGAAAATAGCGAACTCATCAGCATTGGTCGTCCACTAACGCCAATTGCACAGGATGCTTCATGGGCGGATCGCCCACAAGAGGAAGAAGACTATGAGGCCCAGCCCACTCCAACTCCACAGGCGTCGTCTGCGTTCCGCAGGCTTCGCAAAGGTCCAAGGCCTCAAGTCTCTGTTGAAGACATTCCGGCTGCATCAGCTGCAGAAGAAGAAGGAGTCCCACAAGATCCCACTCCCCTGTCCCACCAAGAAGCAGTTCTCCAGGAGAATGTGCTTGTGACCGACCTTCCAACTAGTCAAGTGGAGGATGAAAATCTTGAGGCTGCCACAACCAACAATGAAGCTAATGTGGAGCCCTCCCCAGCAAAAGCTTCAGAAGGCAGCGAAGCCACTGAACCTGCCACTTCTATTCCTGAGTCTGCTGCCGGTCCCCAATTCAACTATCATGTTGAGCATAGGCCTCAGGTCCAGAAGCCAATCCCAAGATTGCCAAGGTTTCCAGGTCCTGCATCAGCACCTAGCTCCTTCAACATCAATGGCTTCAGGGCAGACAACACGTTCTTCAATAGCTCCAGGAACCCCTACTCAAGGGAAAGGATATCATCTGATCGGTTCTGGAGCTATCCTCAGCGAAGCTATTACTCTTGCATTCTTTACAACCAAGGTCGCATCTTCCCACACAAGCGCCTTGATGTTGAAGCTATAGCTGGTCTGCCCTGTCTAGAAGAAGCGTTGGATTGCTTCAAGCAAGTGGGTCTTCTGCAGTTTGTTACTGATGAAGAGCATTGGAATGAAGAGCTGCTGCTACAATTCTATGCCACACTTCACATCAAAGGGTACAGCAGAGATCCGAAGACTTGGGTCCTGGAGTGGATGACTGACAACGTTCATCATGAAGCCAATGCATTTGACATCATTGAGCTCACTAGCTTGCCCACTCCTGGCGATCTCTTCGAGCAAGGCTGTCAGCTGCATACTGAAGCTATTGAGAGCATCTTTCAGCGGCCAGAACCTAATATGAGTCAAATGCTCAGCATGATGAAGCCATTGCCCCCAGATGCTGCGTATCCCACAGAGTTCTTCGTTGAAGACCTTGAGTACCTGCCCAGAACCATCTATCACATCATCCGGCGAACTCTCTGGCCTATCAAACGGCACTCTCCAAATGCCAAGCTTCAGGGTGCAATGAAGACTTTGGTCTTCTATATACTTCATGGCAAATTCTTCAATGCACATGACTTCTTCATACGCCAACTTGCTGCATCAGGCATGGATCTGTTTGGTTTGAAGTTCTACGCCCCTTAGGTCATGCGGCTGATCAAGCTACACTCCGCCATCTCGTATCAGCCCTCAGCCCGCAACCATCGGATCTTCTTGCCTGACGTGGACATGTCTACTGAAGCCATATATTCTGAGCCTTCCAAGCAACCTCTAAGTCTTCAGAATGCAGAACATCATAGTTTTACTCAGAACGTTGAAGGCGTTGAAGCAGTTTCTCGGGTGTATCCTTTGGCTGGCACTACACGTGCACCACACCCTGCTTCAACTGAAGCCACTGACAGTGCCACTGCTCCAAGACCCAAGAAGCACACGTGTGTTCTCAACGACCGAGAGCTTCTTGTGGCTCTACATCAGAAACAAGATAGGCATCATGACTGGCTGAAGCGTCAGATGGAAAGCCTCTTGGTGGATGTTAATCGCACTCGAAATCTTGCCACCAAGAATGCGTTCGTTGCCCATGAAACCTATCGCCGCACATGGAAAGGGCTAACGATGATGCTTTCTGAAGTTGAACTTCAAGAGGATGGCTTCACTGAGAGATTCAAGTTTAACTCCACACCTCCTCGAAGGGCTGTGCTGCTAGGAACTCCATCCCTTGAAGACTCTGAGTTCTCTTCCTCTGCTGCCACAGTGTTTGCCAGAATTATTGAGGAAGAAGACGATGCTACTTCACCGCCATATCCTTCAGCACCTCCAAGCTCTTCTGCACCGCCAAACAACACCAACAATCCTGCTACTCCTCATGGGCACGAGTAGAGGCTCTATGTCTTCAAACCTTTTTGGTCATTACTGACAAAAGGGGGAGAAGCATATGAGATTGATAGTCTTCAAGCGGGTTCATATGGGCGGGTGCCTTATATTTTGCTTCGTGCTTACAACTCTCGTTTTTTTTCTGCTACATTTGGTTCTTATGAGTTGTAACACTTAAACTAGATGGTCGTCTGCTACTTATTTGCCACCTTGTTTTGCGAAGATAAATTTCGCATGTGCGACGATAAATTCCGCACTTAGCTCATTCTGCAGACGTCCATTTTCCATTATGCATGTCATTATCTTCATATACTTTCACATGCATAGTGGATTGTCATCATAAGCTGAAGTGGATCTCCACAAGTACAACCTGCCATGTGCATTTGCATTCCAAAAGCAAATTAACTTATATGCACATCTTCAGGGGGAGCCCTTGCAACTTATGAAGACAATTCCTTATCCTTTACAATTTCACAGATTATATTCCCCGTTGAAAACTTCAACTAGTTTGTCATCAATCACCAAAAAGGGGGAGATTGTAAGTGCATCTAGTGCCACCCCTAGTTGGTTTTGGAGTATTGACGACAAACCTAGTTGAGGGACTAATGTGTTTGTGAGAATTGCAGGATAACACAGGTAGAAGTCCCTCATTGATTCGGTTTTACTACCAGAGATGACCCCTAAAAATGTATGAAGACATTGAAGTCAAAGGTGGTATATGAAGATATTCACATTGAAGACTATGACAAGAGAAGACACGATATGAAGCCTATGGAGCTCGAAGACTTAGATCTTTCGTAGTTCTTTTTCTTTTGTGTTGAGTCATAGGAACCACCGTACTGTTAAGTGGGGTCCAAGAGAACCAGTCAGAATGACTGAAGTGATGCCTAAACCAAAAACCTATGTCTTCGAGTGAAGACTATGAGAGCGAATCTTGTCCAGAGTTGGACAAGTCAGCTTTGCTTGTAGCCCAAGTAAAGTTGCCGTGTGAGTTTGAAATCTGACCGTTGGAACACGTGTCAGTTCCTTAGTGACCCAGGGTCATTTCGGACAAATCAGGTCGGGTTGCCAAGTGGCTATAAATAGCCCACCCCCTACAACCATAAACGGTTGGCTGCTCAGATTGAAAGTACGGCTTTTGTCGTTTGAGAGCAACCCACCTCGAAGCCTTTGAGAGAGAATTCCTTGCGAGGATAAAAGCCCTAACCACCAGAGCCAGAGAGAATTGGGCATCACTTAAGTCTTCTTGTCTGTGTGATCTGAAGACTTATTACACTTGAGGACTGTGCATCCTCCAGCCGGTTAGGCGTCGCGTTCTGAGCATCCAAGAGACATTGTGGATTGCCGGTGAATGAAGTCTGTGAAGGTTTGGGAGTCTACCTTGAAGACTTACCAGAGTGATTGGGCGAGGTCTATGTGACCTTAGCTCAAGGAGAATACGGTGAGGACTGGGTGTCCGGGACTGTGTGTCCTAAGGTTTAAATACCTAGCCGCTCCAACCAGACGTACAGTTGTCATAGCAACTGGAACTGGTTCAACAAATCATTGTCTTCAACGAGTCACTGGTTTCATCTTCACTTCACTTTACTTACTGTTCCTCCTTTTGAAGTCATTGTATGTTTGCTCTATCATTTGTCTTCACTAAGTGACTGCGTGTTCTGTTTGGCTTCACAATATCTTCCTACCTGATCCTTACTACCTAGCTGCTATTAGTCTTTGTGCTTTCACTTCATTGAATACTTGACTATGGTTTGCCTAGTGTAGTCTACCTTCCGCTGCATGGTAATAGGTTTAATTTTATCGTTTGTCTTCAAAACTCCCATGTTCTGAAGACTTTCATAAAAATCGCCTATTCACCCCCCCTCTAGTCGATATAACGCACTTTCACAAATGATAGAGCAAACATACAATGACTTCACAAGGAGTAACAGTAAATAAAGTGAAGTGAAGATGAATCCAGTGACTCGTTGAAGAAAATGATTTGTTGAACTAGTTCCAGTTGCTGTGACAACTGTACGTCTGGTTGGAGCGGCTAGGTATTTAAACCTTAGGACACACAGTCCCGGACACCCAGTCCTGAACACGCAGCTCAGGACACCCAGTCCTCACTGTATTCTCCTTGAGCTAAGGTCACATAGACCTCGCCCAATCACTCTGGTAAGTCTTCAAGGTAGACTCCCAAACCTTCACAGACTTCATTCACTGGCAATCCACAATGTCTCTTGGATGCTCAGAACGCGACGCCTAACCGTCTGGAGGATGCACAGTCCTCAAGTGTAATAAGTCTTCAGATCACACAGACAAGAAGACTTAAGTGATGCCCAATTCTCCCTGGCTCTGGTGGTTAGGGCTTTTATCCTCGCAAGAAATTCTCTCTCAAAGGCTTCGAGGTGGGTTGCTCTCAAACGACAAAAGCCGTGCTTTCAATCTGAGCAGCCAACCGTTTATGGTTGTAGGGGGTGGGCTATTTATAGCCACTTGGCAACCCGACCTGATTTGTCCGAAATGACCCTGGGTCACTAAGGAACTGACACGTGTTCCAACGGTCAGATTTCAAACTCACACGGCAACTTTACTTGGGCTACAAGCAAAGCTGACTTGTCCGACTCTGGACAAGATTCGCTCTCATAGTCTTCACTCGAAGACATAGGTTTTTGGTTTAGGCATCACTTCAGTCATTCTGACTGGTTCTCTTGGACCCCACTTAACAGTACGGTGGTTCCTATGACTCAACACAAAAGAAAAAGAACTACGAAAGATCTAAGTCTTCGAGCTCCATAGGCTTCATATAGTGTCTTCTCTTGTCATAGTCTTCAATGTGAATATCTTCATATACCACCTTTGACTTCAATGTCTTCATACATTTTTAGGGGTCATCTCTGGTAGTAAAACCGAATCAATGAGGGACTTCTACCTGTGTTATCCTGCAATTCTCACAAACACATTAGTCCCTCAACTAGGTTTGTCGTCAATACTCCAAAACCAACTAGGGGTGGCACTAGATGCACTTACAATCTCCCCCTTTTTGGTGATTGATGACAAACTAGTTGAAGTTTTCAACGGGGAATATAATCTGTGAAATTGTAAAGGATAAGGAATTGTCTTCATAAGTTGCAAGGGCTCCCCCTGAAGATGTGCATATAAGTTAATTTGCTTTTGGAATGCAAATGCACATGGCAGGTTGTACTTGTGGAGATCCACTTCAACTTATGATGACAATCCACTATGCATGTGAAAGTATATGAAGATAATGACATGCATAATGGAAAATGGACGTCTGCAGAATGAGCTAAGTGCGGAATTTATCGTTGCACATGCGGAATTTATCTTCGCAAAACAAGGTGGCAAATAAGTAGCAGACGACCATCTAGTTCAAGTGTTACAACTCATAAGAACCAAATGTAGCAAAAACGAGAGTTGTAAGCACGAAGCAAAATATAAAGTACCCGCCCATATGGACCCGCTTGAAGACTATCAATCTCATATGCTTCTCCCCCTTTTGTTAGTAATGACCAAAAAGGTTTGAAGACATGGAGCCTCTACTCATTCCCATGAGGAGTAGGTGAAGTAGCAGGGTTGTTGGTGTTGTTTGGAGGTGCAGAAGAGCTTGGAGGTGCTGAAGGAGGTGGCGGTGAAGTAGCATCGTCTTCTTCCTCAATAATTCTGGCAGTCACTGTGGCAGCAGAGGAAGAGAACTCAGAGTCTTCAAGGGATGGAGTTCCTAGCAGCACAGCCCTTCGAGGAGGTGTGGAGTCAAACTTAAATCTCTCAGAGAAGCCATCCTCTTGAAGATCAGCTTCAGAACACATCATCGTGAGCCCTTTCCATGTGCGGCGACAGGTTTCATGGGCAACTAAAGCATTCTTGGTGGCAAGATTTCGAGTGCGATTAACATCCACCAAGAGGCTTTTCATCTGACGCTTCAGCCAGTCATGATGCCTATCCTGTTTCTGATGTAGAGCCACAAGAAGCTCTCGGTCGTTGAGAACACGAGTGCGCTTCTTGGGTCTTGGAGCAGTGGCACTGTCAGTGGCTTCAGTGGAAGCAGGGTGTGGTGCACGTGTAGTGCCAGCCAAAGGATACACCCGAGAAACTGCTTCAACTCCTTCAACGTTCTGAGTAAAACTCTGATGTTCTGCATTCTGAAGACTTAGAGGTTGCTTGGCAGGCTCAGAATATATGGCTTCAGTAGACATGTCCACGTCAGGCAAGAAGATCCGATGGTTGCGGGCTGAGGGCTGATACGAGATGGTGGAGTGTAGCTTGATCAGCCGCATGACCCAAGGGGCGTAGAACTTCAAACCAAACAGATCAATGCCTGATGCAGCAAGTTGGCGTATGAAGAAGTCCTGTGCATTGAAGCATTTGCCATGAAGTATATAGAAGACCAAAGTCTTCATTGCACCCTGAAGCTTGGCATTTGGAGAGTGCCCTTTGATAGGCCAAAGAGTTCGCCTGATGATGTGATAGATGGTTCTGGGCAGGTACTCAAGGTCTTCAACGAAGAACTCTGTAGGATAAGCAGCATCTTGGGGCAATGGCTTCATCATGCTGAGCATTTGACTCATATCAGGTTCTGGCCGCTGAAAGATGCTCTCAATAGCTTCAGCATGCAGCTGACAGCCTTGCTCGAAGAGATCGCCAGGAGTGGGCAAGCCAGTGAGCTCAATGATGTCAAATGCATTGGCTTCATGATGAACGTTGCCAGTCATCCACTCCAGGACCCAAGTGTTCGGATCTCTACTATACCCTTTGATGTGAAGTGTGGCATAGAATTGTAGCAGCAGCTCTTCATTCCAATGCTCTTCAGCAGTAACAAATTGCAGCAGACCCACTTGCTTGAAGCAATCCAACGCTTCTTCTAGACAGGGCAGACCAGCTATAGCTTCAACGTCAAGGCGCTTGTGTGGGAAGATGCGACCTTGATTGTAAAGAATGCAAGAGTAATAGCTTCGCTGAGGATAGCTCCAGAACCGATCAGATGATATCCTTTCCCTTGAGTAGGGGTTCCTGGAGCTATTGAAGAACGTGTTGTCTGCCCTGAAGCCATTGATGTTGAAGGAGCCAGGTGCTGATGCAGGACCTGGAAACCTTGGCAGTCTTGGGATTGGCTTCTGGACCTGAGGCCTGTGCTCAACATGATAGTTGAATTGGGGACCGGCAGCAGACTCAGGAACAGAAGTGGCGGGATCAGTGGCTTCGCTGTCTTCTGAAGCTTTTGCTGGGGAGGGCTCCACATTAGCTTCATTGTTGGTTGTGGCAGCCTCAAGATTTTCATCCTCCACTTGACTAGCTGGAGGGTCGGTCACAGGCACGTTCTCCTGGAGAACTGCTTCTTGGTGGAACAGGGGAGTGGGATCTTGTGGTACTTCTTCTTCTGCGGCTGATGCAGCCGGAATGTCTTCAGCAGAGACTTGAGGCCTTGGACCTTTGCGAAGCCTGCGGAACGCAGACGACGCCTGTGGAGTTGGAGTGGGCTGGGCCTCATAGTCTTCTTCCTCTTGTGGGCGATCCGCCCATGAAGCATCCTGTGCAATTGGCGTCAGTGGACGACCAATGCTGATGAGTTCGCTGTTTTCAAACTGAGGAAGGACTGCATCATCTTCTACATTGTCATGATGACCAATGTCTTCAGCAGCGATGGGATCAGCTGCTGGAATGTCTTCAGCTTCAGGAGCCTCTGTGGAAGCAGGCTCATGAACTGTCAGTTGACGTTCTGCGTCAGGATGAACCATAGAAATGGGTTCAACTATCAAGGGCTCTGTGGGAGCAGCCCGAGCTTTCTTGGTCTTTCTCTTTTCTTGGTGGGGGCAGTAGGAGAGGCTTCAGAGTGTTTCCTCTTCCTGGCTTCAGCCTCAGCAGTTCTTGTCTTCTTGAGCTCTGAAGCTGTTGACCGGCTTTTTGGCTTCGAGCCAGTCAGTCTAGTTGGGAAGACAATCGGAACTGCTTCTTGCCTTGGTGCATCAGGTTCAGCCGTAGCAGGCTTCTTCTTCTTCTTTGCGGCCATCCTGGGGTTGATGCCAGGACGCCCAAGTGACTTGCGCTTCTCAGCCTCATTATAGGCTTGCACACATCTGTCAGCCAGAGTCTTCATGCGCTCACGCGAACCCTGAGCTTCTGCACGCTTCTTCACAAAGGCTTCCTTGAGCTCGTGCATCATTGTCTTGAAGTTCTTCACTTCTTGCACGCTGAGCTTGGCCATATGCTTCTTGAACTGAGCCTTTTCATAGTCAATCTTCTGCTTCAGTTCAACAATGCGCTGGGCAATAGCAAGTTCTGAAGCAATGGCGCCTTGGAAGGCGACACTGAGGCCAATGGGTAGCTGCAGATCTTCAAAGCTGATGTTGGCGTGTCAAACCACTCGTCAATGAAGTTGTGGATGATGGTGACATCAAAGAGAGGCAGATCATTGAAGATTTCTGCTTCTTCTTTGCTCTTGATGAGTTGCTCAAGAGCGTCATCTGCAAGATCTTCATCACTTGACAGATCAATGTCGTCGTTGCGCAGAATGGCAGCAGCTGTTAGCTCTTTGCCAGTGTGAGACAGAGGCATCTTGGCCTTCTGGGGCTTGGAGACGCGTGATAAGTCTTCAGACTGCACACTGTCTTCAGGAGGTGCAGTTGCCAATGGCTTTGCCCTTGAGATTTTTGGTGAAGGGGCCGGCTTTGAAGCTTTTGGCTTCTTCAACTGCTTTGGCTTCGGCACTGCAGGCGCGTCATCAGACTCAGTGTCAGCTGCAGGCTCATTCACTGCAGTCCCTTGAACCAAGATGTAGGTGATGAGGCCTTCAAGGTTGGCGAAAGGACCGATGACATTGGGTTCTGCATGTCGTGTGCCATCTGCCCTTGGAGATGAGGGACCAGGGTTGAAGTCTAACCCAAAAGTCTTCTTGTTCTGCTTCGCTGAGTTCTGAGCAAACTGGAAGTTGCGCTTGAACAGATTGTCGTCATGACACCATAGCAGTGACGACGAGTGTGCATCAGCAGGCTGTGGTCCACGGACCATGCATGGATAGAAGCCTTGAGCAATGGCTTCATCTCTGGACCTGGGTAGAAGATTCTTGAATAGGATGTCTCCCCACGGTCTCTTGATGGCGTTTTTCTCAGCATACTCCTGGGTCACAAATCTGTATTTGAACCATTGTTCTGCCCAATATCTTCGAATCCATTGGATTCGGGTCTTGCGCTGACTGTAATCCTCTTCAGGATCTGTCTTGTACATTTCTGAGAGTTCATCTGGCAGATCTCTGGAGGTCTCACCACGACGCTTTCTGCCACCCTTCCTTGCTGCTTTCTCTGAAGCCATAAACTTTAACTTGAAAGGCTTCAAGACGTTCAAAGGCTTCAAAGGTTTTCATTTGCTGGACCAACAGGAACTGGCTTCGGGAGAATTTATGTGATGCTGTAAGAATTCTGCAAATGAATGCAGACTATGAGAACCAAAGGATTCTCCCACGGACATGTACCTGTGACAGCATTAAGGTGCGAGGGAAGGGGAAGAGGTCATATGCATTCTCAGAAGATTTTGAAGATAAATCTGTTTAGAAGACATTGACCTCATCGTGCGAAGACATTCACTCATAGATAAGAAGTTGGTTCCAGATTTGTACGAATCCACAGATCAGTACAAGTGAGGAATCTAACTACCTTGTGAAGCACAAGTGAATATACTAGGCATGTTATGAGATGTAGTATGAGAGAGATCTAGCTTGTGTGAACAGAAACTGCTTGTGGTAGAAAGTGACAGATCAATAGGATCAACGATGCTGTAAAAAGGGAGTTTTATTTACCACACTAAGAACTGCTAGACGGAGTGGGAGATGAGGCCGAGTAGTTCACTCTTCCGTGCCCTAACTTGGCGACGGAGGACACCTATGGCGACGGCGGAGAGGACGATGTCCGCGGTCGGCGTGAAGACGGCGTCGGAGAGGTTGCGGCAGCGAAGCGCTTCGTCGCTGGCGTCGTCGAGAGCTAGCGGTGGCGCTAGGGTTCATGCGAGGGTGGAAGAAGAGATAATGACCGCTGTGAGTGTGTATTTATAGGCACAGGGGCGGCACTGTGCTATTACACAGGTGCCCCTGGTGATTCGCATATGAGGAACACGTGGCCATTATGCGGAATTTTGGGGTTTGTTCCACGTCCCACACACGCCTGGATTGTCGGGTGGTCGTTCCTACTTCTCCGGATTTCATGTGGAGGAATGAGCATTGAAAACGGACTTAATGGTTGTCTCTGTATCTTCTGCTGATAAGGACGCAGAGAAGACATTCGACAGTTTCAATAGAATGCATATGACTTGGAAAGATAGAGTTTGAGATAGAAAGCATAGAGAGGTTAGGGTCCGATCACATTCACTTAGTTTAAAAGATTCAACACGAAGACATAGCTATAAGTGAATGTTGTAGAGGACAGAACACTAGTATATATATATATATCTATAATCAACATAGTGAAGATAATCATGAAAATATGTTGAGATCGAAGCGAAACCAAATGTGAAGACATTGCAAGGTAACGCCATGAGTGAAACACTTCAAAATAGAACGTTTCGTGGTGGCGTTACCCACCGTATAGGAAGTATTAGACCCAGACACGACGCACAATTATCGTGGCGCTCCGAAGTCAAATTCCACATTAATGTATTCACACTTAGAATGTATGTCTTCATTGATTGAAGATATACTTTACTTCGTGTGTTGCACATCTAAGTCATCAATATGCATAAGGGTTAGGATGTGTGCCTGATCACAGGACATTTGAGGATTCCAGGATATTTAGCTCACACCGTAACTTGCAAAACCTCTTCTCATCCAAGGGCTTGGTGAAGATATCTGCCAATTGCTCTTCAGTGTTGACGTGTATGATATCAATGTCTTCCTTCACAACATGATCTCTGAGAAAGTGATGACGAATTTCAATGTGCTTTGTCTTCGAGTGCTGAACTGGGTTGTTGGCAATCTTGATGGCGCTTTCGTTGTCGCAGTAAAGTGGCACTTGCTTCAGATGAATGCCATAGTCCTTGAGTGTTTGCTTCATCCACAGAAGCTGAGCGCAGCAAGATCCAGCAGCAATGTATTCAGATTCAGCAGTGGAGAGAGATACACAGTTCTGCTTCTTTGAAGACCAACATACAAGTGATCGTCCCAGAAAGTGACATGTGCCTGATGTAGACTTGCGATCAACTTTGTCACCAGCATAATCAGCATCCGAGAATCCAACCAGATCAAACTCTGAGCCCTTTGGATACCATAATCCTAGAGTTGGGGTGTAAGCCAAATATCGAAGAATTCGCTTCACAGCTAAGTGATGCGACTCCTTTGGCGCCGCTTGAAATCGAGCACACATGCAAACACTAAGCATAATATCTGGCCTAGATGCACATAGATAAAGTAAAGAACCAATCATGGAGCGGTATACCTTTTGATCGAACTCTTTACCATTGTCGTCAGGACCCAGATGATGTTTGGCTGGCATTGGTGTTGTGAAGCCTTTGCAGTCTTGCATACCGAACTTCTTCAGGCAATCTTTGAGATACTTCTCTTGAGATATGAAGATGCCATTGCGTTGTTGTCGTATTTGAAGACCGAGGAAGAACTTCAGCTCTCCCATCATAGACATCTGATATTGCTCTTGCATCATATATCCAAACTCTTCACTGTACTTCTGATTGGTGCAGCCGAAGATAATGTCATCCACATATATTTGGCACACAAACAGTTCACCATCATATGTCTTCGTGAAAAGAGTGGGGTCTAGGGAACCAGGTATGAAGCCTTTGCTCTTCAGGAAGTATTTGAGTGTGTCATACCAGGCCCGAGGGGCTTGTTTGAGGCCATACAGTGCCTTGTTGAGCTTGTATACCATGTCAGGATGTTTTGGATCTTCAAAGCCAGGCGGTTGTGCAACATACACTTCTTCTTCAATCTTGCCATTGAGAAAGGCACTCTTCACATCCATTTGATATAGAAGTATGTTATGATGATTTGCATAGGCCAGCAGTATGCGTATGGCTTCAAGTCTAGCCACAGGAGCAAATGTTTCATCGAAGTCAATGCCTTCCACTTGAGTATATCCTTGAGCAACGAGACGAGCTTTGTTTCTGACAACTTGACCATGCTCATCTTGCTTGTTGCGGTATATCCATTTGGTGCCTATTATATTGTGCTTCCGTGGATCAGGACGCTTAACCAGTTCCCATACATTATTCAGCTCAAACTGTTGAAGCTCTTCTTGCATAGCTTGAATCCATTCAGGTTCCATGAAGGCTTCTTCAACTTTCTTGGGTTCTGCTATTGAGACGAATGCGAAGTGCCCACAGAAATTTGCTAGCTGAGTTGCCCTTGAACGAGTGAGTGGACCAGGTGCATTGATGCTATCAATTATTCTTTCAATCTGCACTTCATTGGCAACGCGAGGATGTACAGGGCGAAGACTTTGCTCTTGCTGTTCATTGTCGTTGTTGGAAGGAATGTCTTCAGGCTGAGCATTGTCTTCATGTTGATCAGGTGCTGAAATGATAAGTTCTTCTTCAGGATGAGCTTCAGAAGGTATAATTTCTCCAGTTCCCATTAGCTTGATTGATTCACTGGATGGAACTTCATCTAGCACATTTGGCAGCTGCTCTCTTTGTGAACCGTTGGTCTCATCGAACCGCACATCCACTGTTTCAACCACTTTGTAATGAAAGAGATTGAAGACTCTGTAGGAGTGTGAATCCTTTCCATATCCAAGCATAAAACCCTCATGTGCTTTTGGTGCAAATTTTGAGGTGTGATGTGGGTCCTTGATCCAGCACCTTGCGCCAAATACTCTGAAGTAACTGACATTTGGCTTCTTGCCAGTAAGGAGCTCATAAGATGTCTTGTTCAGTAGCTTGTGAAGATAAACACGATTGATTGTATGGCATGCAGTATCAATGGCTTCGGGCCAGAATTTTCTTGGGGTCTTGTATTCATCTAGCATCGTTCTGGCCATCTCAATTAGTGTTCTGTTCTTGCGTTCGACGATGCCATTCTGCTGTGGCGTGTACGGGGCTGAGAATTCATGTGTGATGCCCAAGGTATCAAGATATGTATCAAGGCCAGTGTTCTTGAATTCAGTGCCATTGTCACTTCTGATGTGCTTTATCTTGGCGCCAAAATTGTTCATAGCTCGATTGGCGAAGCGTCTGAAGACATCCTGCACTTCAGTCTTGTAAAGGATTATGTGCACCCAAGTATATCTAGAATAATCATCAACAATAACGAAGCCATAGAGGCAAGCAGTAGTAGTTAGAGTTGAGTAATGAGTGGGACCGAAAAGATCCATGTGAAGCAGTTCGAAGGGTCGAGTAGTGGTCATGATTGTCTTCGAGGGATGTTTGGCCCTCGTCATCTTCCCTGCTTCACAGGCACCGCATAAGTGGTCTTTCTTGAACTTGACGCCCTCGATGCCTATGACATGCTTCTTCTTCGCAAGGGTGTGGAGGTTCCTCATGCCAGCATGTCCAAGCCTCCGATGCCAGAGCCAGCATTCTGAAGCCTTTGCTAGAAGACATACTGCAAGCTGTGGCCCTGCTGAGAAATCTACCACGTACAAATCATCTTTTCGATACCCTTCAAACACTAGAGACTTGTCAGATTCCATTAGTACAAGGCAACGATATTTTCCAAACATTACGATCATGTTCAAATCGCAAAGCATTGAGACAGACATTAAGTTGAAGCCAAGGGATTCAACAAGCATGACTTTATCCATGTGTTGATCCCTTGAGATTGCAACTCTACCTAGACCCAATACCTTACTTTTACCAGTGTCAGCAAATGTGATGTGGCTCTTGTCGGATGGACGTAAGGTTGAGTCCATAAGAAGACTTCTTTTGCCAGTCATGTGATTTGTACACCCACTGTCAATAATCCATTCTGAAGACGCTGGTGTCGTACCCTACAGTGCAGTTAGGGGGATAGGCTTCACCAAGAGCATTGTGAAGCAAAAACATTTGACGAACCAGTGGGTTATGAAAGCTTAGATCCAGGTTAGGACTAATAGGGAGAGTAGCAAGCGATTCAGGTACGAAGTACATAGTAAGACCATTTGGGCATTTGATCTTGCGCCCTACAAGATGTTTAAGGTCCCCAGCAATAGCGTCAGACGATTTTGGTTTTCTGCTGGAGACCTTTCCCTGCAAAAGAGAGTTAAGCTTTCTTAGCCACCCACATCTTCACGGGTGGCTTAGAAGCAATAAGTCTAAGTGCAGCATCTGAGAATTTTGGCTTTGAAGCCCTAGCAAACAGTCTTGCAGGCGGACAATAGTACTCATAAGAATAAGCAGAATAGTTCTTGGTCTTATGAACATGGCGGTTTGATGAACCGCTCTTATATTCATATGCCTGAGTATGGTTTCCCTGCAAAACATTTACGTTAGTGCGACTCAGGTGAGTCCTCTGTTTGTATGAAGCCTTTGGACCGTATGAAGCCTTTGGTCTGAGGTTTGTCTTCTTCACGTGAGGTGTCATGAAGACATTCACAGGAAGATTTTCCAGACACCTTTTCGGAACCCAGATCTTCTTCATAAGCGGTCCATTCCTGCAGTTAGTACCAATGTACCTCGCAAACACTTCACCATTCTGATTCTTAAACAGTATATAGTTTGCATCAAAGGATTCACCAATGATAATGGGGTTAGCACAAGTGAAGCCAGTTAGATTGGATGGATCTGCTGAAGGTTCCTTTGCAGCAACCCGCATGGTTTTGGGGTACTGCTCAGGTTTCCAGTAAGAGCCATCTGCATTCATTTTCCTTACGAACCCAACACCCTCTTTCCTAGGGTTTCGGTTCAGAATCTGCTTTTTGAGGACATCACATAGTGTCTGATGCCCTTGAAGACTTTTGTACATCCCTGTTTCAAGCAATGTCTTCAACCTAGCATTCTCATCAGCAATAGCGGTGGTATCCTCAGCAGAGGGGTTAGTTACCACATCAACAGTTGAAGATATTGCAACAGCAGTAGCAGTAGAACATTCAGCAACAGAAATAGCATTATCACGCTCAATGCATTTAAGACATGGTGGTTCAAATCCTTCCTGAGCGGGACTGATCTGTTTGGCGCGAAGTGACTCGTTTTCCGTTTGAAGATCTTCATGAACCGCTCTCAATTTCTCAAGATCTTGCTTCCTTTGAAGATAATCATAGGAAAGCTTTTCATGAGTTGTTGAGAGAGTTTCATGACGACTTTCAAGTTCCTGATACTTAACGTGAAGATTTTTTATGTCTTCAATTAAGGATTCAGATCGAGTCATTTCAGCACCTAACAGATCATCGCTTCTGTCTAACAGTTTTTGAATATGTTCCATAGCTTTCTGTTGTTCAGTTGCAATTTTAGCAAGTGTTTTGTAGCTAGGTTTTGAACCACAATCAGAGTCATCGTCACTAGATGTTTGATAGTGAGTAGTGCGTGTGTTTACCTTGGCACCGCGTGCCATGAAGCAGTAGGTAGAAGCGGAGTAGTCCTTGTCATTTGCATCGGTGTCGGTGATGAAGTCATTGTCTTCAGTGTTGAAGATGGACTTGGCAACGTATGCTGTAGCCAGACTTGCGACGCCTGAGTCGGATTCCTCCTCAGACTCCACCTCCGCCTCCTCAGAAGCAGACTCCTCCTCTGAATCCATTTCCTTGCCAACAAACGCACGTGCCTTGCCAGATGAGCTCTTCTTGTGTGATGAAGACTTTGAGGAAGACTTGGAAGAAGACTTTGAGTATTTCTTCTTCTTCTTCTTGTCGTCAGAGTCATATTCCTTGCTCTTCTTCTTCTTTTTGTTCTCATTGTCCCACTGTGGACACTCAGAGATGAAGTGGCCAAGTTTCTTGCACTTGTGACATGTTTTCTTCTTGTAGTCATGAGCAGGAGCTTCATCATTCCTTGAACTTGATCGGGAAGACTTTCTGAAGCCTTTCTTCTTGGTGAATTTTTGGAACTTCTTGACAAGCATAGCAAGTTCCCTTCCAATGTCTTCAGGATCATCAGAACTGCTGTCAGATTCTTCTTCAGATGAGGAGACAACTTTTGCCTTCAAGGCACGAGTTCGCCCATAGTTTGGACCGTAGATATCTCTTTTCTCCGGAAAGCTGAAACTCATGTGTGTTGAGCCTCTCAAGTATGTCAGACGGATCGAGTGTCTTGAAATCAGGACGTTCTTGAATCATCAGGGCCAGGATGTCAAACGAACTATCAAGTGATCTCAGCAGTGTCTTGACGACTTCGTGTTTGGTAATATCAGTGGCGCCGAGGGCTTGAAGCTCATTTGTGATGTCAGTGAGTCGGTCAAATGTGTGCTGGACATTCTCATTGTCATTTCGCTTGAAGTGATTGAAGAGGTTGCGAAGGACACTGATTCTCTGATCTCTCTGGGTTGAGATGCCTTCATTGACCTTGGAGAGCCAGTCCCAGACCAGCTTGGATGTCTTCAAAGCACTCACACGGCCATACTGTCCTTTGGTCAGATGACCACAGATGATATTCTTGGCAGTAGAGTCCAGTTGAATGAATTTCTTGACATCAGCAGCAGTGACACCTTCTCCTGCCTTGGGAACGCCGTTCTCGATGACATACCATAGGTCGACGTCAATGGCTTCAAGATGCATGCGCATCTTATTCTTCCAGTAGGGATATTCAGTTCCATCAAAGACGGGGCACGCAGCGGAGACTTTAATTATCCCTACAGTCGACATAGCTAAAACTCCAGGTGGTTAAACCGAATCACACAGAACAAGGGAGCACCTTGCTCTGATACCAATTGAAAGTGCGTTATATCGACTAGAGGGGGGGTGAATAGGCAATTTTTATGAAAGTCTTCAGAACATGGGAGTTTTGAAGACAAACGATAAAATTAAACCTATTACCATGCAACGGAAGGTATACTACACTACGCAAACCATAGTCAAGTATTCAATGAAGTGAAAGCACAAAGACTAATAGCAGCTAGGTAGTAAGGATTAGGTAGGAAGATATTGTGAAGCCAAACAGAACACGCAGTCACTCAGTGAAGACAAATGATAGAGCAAACATACAATGACTTCACAAGGAGTAACAGTAAGTAAAGTGAAGTGAAGATGAAACCAGTGACTCGTTGAAGACAATGATTTGTTGAACCAGTTCCAGTTGCTGTGACAACTGTACGTCTGGTTGGAGCGGCTAGGTATTTAAACCTTAGGACACACAGTCCCGGACACCCAGTCCTGAACACGCAGCTCAGGACACCCAGTCCTCACCGTATTCTCCTTGAGCTAAGGTCACATAGACCTCGCCCAATCACTCTGGTAAGTCTTCAAGGTAGACTCCCAAACCTTCACAGACTTCATTCACTGGCAATCCACAATGTCTCTTGGATGCTCAGAACGCGACGCCTAACCGGCTGGAGGATGCACAGTCCTCAAGTGTAATAAGTCTTCAGATCACACAGACAAGAAGTCTTAAGTGATGCCCAATTCTCTCTGGCTCTGGAGGTTAGGGCTTTTATCCTCGCAAGAAATTCTCTCTCAAAGGCTTCGAGGTGGGTTGCTCTCAAACGACAAAAGCCGTGCTTTCAATCTGAGCAGCCAACCGTTTATGGTTGTAGGGGGTGGGCTATTTATAGCCACTTGGCAACCCGACCTGATTTGTCCGAAATGACCCTGGGTCACTAAGGAACTGACACGTGTCCCAACGGTCAGATTTCAAACTCACACGGCAACTTTACTTGGGCTACAAGCAAAGCTGACTTGTCCGACTCTGGACAAGATTCGCTCTCATAGTCTTCACTCGAAGACATAGGTTTTTGGTTTAGGCATCACTTTAGTCATTCTGACTGGTTCTCTTGGACCCCACTTAACAGTACGGTGGTTCCTATGACTCAACACAAAAGAAAAAGAACTACGAAAGATCTAAGTCTTCGAGCTCCATAGGCTTCATATAGTGTCTTCTCTTGTCATAGTCTTCAATGTGAATATCTTCATATACCACCTTTGACTTCAATGTCTTCATACATTTTTAGGGGTCATCTCTGGTAGTAAAACCGAATCAATGAGGGACTTCTACCTATGTTATCCTGCAATTCTCACAAACACATTAGTCCCTCAACTAGGTTTTTCGTCAATACTCCAAAACCAACTAGGGGTGGCACTAGATGCACTTACAACCTCGTAGGTCAACCAGAGTAAGATCCGCACCAGAGTGGTACGGTAATCCTGTTCTGGAGGTTACGTTACATGACCATGACGAATGTACAAACTATGAGGAAGCGATGATGAGCCCAGATTCCACAAAATGGCTTTAAGCCATGAAATCTGAGATGGGATCCATGTATGAGAACAAAGTATGGACTTTGGTTGACTTGCCCGATGATCGATAGGCCATAGAGAATAAATGGATCTTCAAGAAGAAGATTGACACTGACGGTAATGTCACTGTCTACAAAGCTCGACTTGTTGCAAAAGGTTTTCGACAAGTTCAAGGAGTTGACTAGGATGAGACCTTCTCACCCGTAGCGATGCTTAAGTCCGCCCAAATCATGTTAGCAATTGCCGCATTTTATGATTATGAAATTTGGCAAATGGATGTCAAAACTGCATTCCTTAATGGATATCTTAAAGAAGAGTTGTATATGATGCAACCAGAAGGTTTTATCGATCCAAAAGGTGCTAACAAAGTGTGCAAGCTCCAACGATCCATTTATGGACTGGTGCAAGCCTCTCGGAGTTGGAATATACACTTTGATAGTGTGATCAAAGCATATGGTTTTATACATACTTTTGGAGAAGCCCGTATTTACAAGAAAGTGAGTGGGAGCTTCATAGCATTTCTAATATTATATGTGGATGACATATTGTTGATCGGAAATAATACTGAATTTCTGAATAGCATAAAAGGATACTTGAATAGGAATTTTTCAAGGAAAGACCTCGGTGAAGCTGCTTATATACTGGGCATCAAGATCAATAGAGATAGATCAAGACGCTTAATTGGACTTTCACAAAGCACATACCTTGATAAAGTTTTGAAGAAGTTCAAAATGGATCAGGCAAACAAAGGGTTCTTGCCTGTGTTACAAGGTGTGAAGTTGAGTCAGAGTCAATACCCGACCACTGCAGAGGATAGAGAGAAAATGAAAGGAAATCCCTATGCTTCAGCCATAGGCTCTATCATGTATGCAATGCTGTGTACCAGACCTGATGTGTGCCTTGCTATCAGTTTAGCAGGGAGGTACCAAAGTAATCCAGGAGTGGATCACTGGACATCGGTCAAGAATATCCTGAAATACCTAAAAAGGACTATGGATATGTTTCTCGTATATACAGGTGACAAAGAGCTTGTCATAAATGGCTATGTTGATGCAAGCTTTGACACTGATCCGGATGACTATAAGTCACAAACCGGATACATGTTTTCACTAAATGGTGGAGCTGTCAGTTGGTGTAGTTCCAAGCAGAGCGTCGTGGCGGGATCTACGTGTGAAGCAGAATACATAGCTGCTTCAGAAGTAGCAAATGAAGGAGTCTGGATGAAGGAGTTCATATCTGATATAGGTGTCATACCTAGTGCATCGGGTCCAATGACAATCTTTTGTGACAATACTGGTGCAATTGCCTTGGCAAAGGAATCCGGATTTCACAAGAGAACCAAGCACATCAAGAGACGCTTCAATTCCATCCGTGATCAAGTCAAGGAGGGAGACATAGAGATTTGCAAGATACATACAGATCTGAATGTTGCAGACCCATTGACTAAGCCTCTCTCACAAGCAAAACATGATCAGTACCAAGACTCCATGGGTGTTAGAATAATTACAATGTAATCTAGATTATTGACTCTAGTGCAAGTGGGAGATTGAAGGAACTATGCCCTAGAGGCAATAATAAAGTTGTTATTTATATTTCCATATATCATGATGAATGTTTATTATTCATGCTAGAATTGTATTAACCGGAAACTTAGTACATGTGTGAATACATAGACAAACAGAGTGTCCCTAGTATGCCTCTACTTGACTAGCTCGTTAATCAAAGATGGTTAAGTTTCCTAGCCATGGACATGTGCTGTCATTTGATGAACGGGATCACATCATTAGAGAATGATGTGATGGACAAGACCCATCCGTTAGCTTAGCATAATGATCGTTCAGTTTTATTGCTACTGCTTTCTTCATAACTTATACATGTTCCTCTGACTATGAGATTATGCAACTCCCGAATACCGGAGGAACACCTTTTGTGCTATCAAACATCACAACATAACTGGGTGATTATAAAGATGCTCTACAGGTGTCTTCGATGGTGTTTGTTGAGTTGGCATAGATCGAGATTAGGATTTGTCACTCCGTGTATCGGAGAGGTATCTCTGGGCCCTCTCGGTAATACACATCACTCTAAGCCTTGCAAGCATTGTGACTAATGAGTTAGTTGCGGGATAATGCATTACGGAATGAGTAAAGAGACTTACCAGTAACGAGATTGAACTAGGTATGAGGATACCAATGATCGAATCTCAGGCAAGTAACATACCGATGACAAAGGGAACATCGTATATCGTTATGCAGTTTGACCGATAAAGATCTTCACAGAATATGTGGGAGCCAATATGAACATCCAGGTTCCGCTATTGGTTATTGACCAGAGACGTGTCTTGGTCATGTCTACATAGTTCTCGAACCTGTAGGGTCTGCATGCTTAACGTTCGGTGACGATCGGTATTATGCGTTTATGTGTTTTGATGTACCGAAGTTTGTTTGGAGTCCCGGATGAGATCGGGGGCATGACGAGGAGTCTTGAAATGGTCGAGACATAAAGATCGATATATTGGAAGGCTATATTCGGACATTGGAAAGGTTCCGAGTGATTTGGGTATTTTTCGGAGTACCGGAGAGTTACGGGAATTCGTATTGGGCCTTAATGGGCCATACGAGAAAGGAGAGAAAGGCCTCAAGGGTGGCCGCGCTCCTTCCCCATGGACTGGTCCGAACTGGACTAGGGAAAGGGGGTGCCCCCTTCCTTCCCTCTCCTTCTCCCTTCCCTTTTTCATATTCCATGTGGGAGGTGGAATCCTACTAGGACTAGGGATTCCTAGCAGGACTCCACACTTTGGGCGCGCCCTATGAGGGCCGGCCTCCTTCTCCCTCCATCCTTTATATACGTGGCCAGGGGACACCCCATAGACACGCAAGTTGATTGTTTCCAGCCATGTGCGGTGCCCCCCTCCACCATAATCCACCTCGGTCATATCGTAGCGGTGCTTAGGCGAAGCCCTGTTCCGGTAGCATCATCATCACCGTCATCACGCTGTCGTGCTGACGAAGCTCTCCCTTGACACTCTGCTGGATCGTGAGTTCGTGGGACGTCACCGAGCCGAACGTGTGCAGATCACGGAGGTGTCGTACTTTTGGTATTAGGATCGGCCGATCGTGAAGACGTACGACTACATCAACCGCGTTGTCACAACGCTTCCGCTTACGGTCTACGAGGGTACGTAGACAACACTCTTCCCTCTCATTGCTATGCATCACCATGATCTTGTGTGTGCGTAGGTTTTTTTTGAAGTTACTGCGTTCCCCAACACCGGGATGATGAAGATGGCCACCGGTGATGGTTTCCCCCTCCGGTAGGGTGCCGGAACAGGGTCCCGATTGGTCTTTGGTGGCTACAGAGGCTTGCGGCGGCGGAACTCCCGATTCAGGTTTATTTCTGGGGGTTTCTATATTTATAGGAATTTTTGGCATCGAGAACAAGTCAGGGGGGTCCACGAGTCAACGACAAGGACGGAGGATGCGCCCGGGGGGTAGGGCGTGCCCTCCAACATCGTAGTTGGCTCGGGACTCTTCTAGCTCAACTCTTTTGCTTCGGGGACTTCTTCTGGTCCATAAAAAATTGCTGTAAATTTTCAGCTCCTTTGGACTCCATTTGATATTCTTTTTTGCGAAACTCAAAAACAAGGAAAAAACAGAAACTGGCACTGAGCTCTAGGTTAATAGGTTAGTCCCAAAAATCATATAAATGCATACATCCAAGATAGATAATATAATAGCATGGAACAATAAAAAATTATAGATACGTTGGAGACGTATCAGTTCTCGATTTTTCCTAATTTTTGGTTTTTTTAAATCATCAAAACCAATTAACATGGGATCTAGTTTCGTAGGTTTTGACACGAGAAATTTAACAATGGAAATGGTTCTGTATTTGGACATATGGTTCAAGAGATAGAACATTTTGAATTAATAAATCTACAAAAAAATGAAAAACTCTCCCATTGCGACAATTGACTCATATCTAGTGTGTCACTTTTCAGCACCTGAGAAGGTGGGAGTGACCTTTGTAAAGAGTAACCCTTAACTACTGATTTCTCTATTTCTCACAAATTTCGAGACATCTAGGGATGGCAGTATTTATCCATGGATCCAGGTGCCCAAGGGTATCCAGCCCTTGGGTAAGGGTTTGGAGGGCTCTTCTACCCATGATTTTCGCTGGTGGATATCCATGAACTCATGGGTTGAGCACGATTACAAACCTGGCTCCATGGATATCCATCGTATACCCATCTGACAGGCAGGGCCCACATGCATGTAAAGCATGTGATATAATATGTCTTTGTTCTAGAAAAATATAATATTTTTAAATCTCAATTATAATCCAAAGCTCCCAACATACAAGGCCCATTGTTCCAAACCTATAACTATCCTAATGAGGCGTAAACCTAAACACATTTTATTTGTGGCGGCTTGCTAGAAATTTGAAAATTCATATTGTGTCGTGTCAATTGTGACTGTGATGTGCGCAAAACTGAATATTTGTATTGTCACATGTGCCATGTGACAATTTATTGTTATTGTTGATGTGACCATGTACACATTGTTATGGCTATTGTTTTGATTGTATGGATCTGATATCCATGGGTAGCTAGATATCTAGTGGGTATGGGCATGGGTGGCGGTAGTGATCCATGGATACTTTCATGGGTGGGCAACGGACGAGCTCGTGGATATGGGCATGGATTTTGATCAACTTAACCCGTCCAAACCTACCCCATTGTCATCCCTAGAGACATCCTTCGATCTCGCCTTTGGCACTCCACTGAATAGGTCAACCCAGCACTATAGGTTATGTGACGACTTCAGAAAATATTGTTGAAAGCGCATTTCCCTACTTTATGTTTTGGATGATGATGACAACCCTTTGTTGGTCTAATCCTGTGCTAAATGTTTCAGGTTCTTGACGCTTAGGCTCACATCGGAAAGCTATTCTCTCTTGTAGGAAAAGATCGAAGACGGAGTCCCCTATGCTTTTTTATCTCTTTGGTCGTAGGGAACCCGTACTATCAAGAGGGAATCCTCATTAGAAAGAACTGGGGGAATCTTTTCACGTACACCTTCATCACCCCTCCTTTGTCTTCCTCACGTGTGTGTGTGAGAGAGAGTTTTCCTTGTCTCTTCCCCTATCTATTCCTGCTCACTGTTTCTTCCCAGCGGTCGTACCGCTCTCTGGAGCGGTTGTACCGCTGGGTCTTGTCGCTCACCAGCTTTGCTCGAGTGGTTGTACCGCTGCCTCCGGGCGGTGGTACCGCCACCATGCTCTGCAAAAGCTGGGCGGTGGTTCCGTCCATGCACTGCTCAAGTATCGCTCGCGCTTCTGTTTTGATGCGGTTCTTGGGCGGTAGTGGCCCGGTTGGTCCGGTCGTTCCTCGATGACCGGTACCACCGGTGGTCCAAGCGGTTCTTCTGCTCAGAACTTAGCCTCCCAAGAGCTCAAGGCCACGCGGTTGTTCCGGCCAGGCACCGCCCAAGTACCGGTCAAGCTCATGTTTTGATGCAGTGGTTGTGCGGTGGTTAGGCGGTTAGTCCGGTTATTTTTCTTAGCCGGTACTACCGCCCGCAGGTCCGGTTGTACCGCTTGGTAGGGTTCTGCAGATACACCGTGAGTCCCGGTTGTACCGGGACGAGGACCGGTTGTACGGCTGCAGTACAAAAAAAATGCAGTAACGGTTGGAATCTAGGGTTGCTATATAAGGGAGCTTCTCCCACCTACCACTCTCACCTTTTGACCTCTCTCACTCCACCATTAATGCACTTCAAGCTCTCTTGCCCGATCTCTCTCTCTAGCCACTCAAACTTGTTGATTTGCTAGGGATTGAAGGAGGAGACCTAGATCTACACTTCCACCAAAGGATATTTGCTTCCCCCATACTTTCTTGTGTGGATTTTGTTACTCTTGGGTGTTTGAGCACCCTAGACAGTTGAGGTCACCTCGGAGCCATATTCCATTGTGGTGAAGCTTCATGGTTTCGTTGGGAGCCTCCAATTAAGTTGTGGAGAGAGCCCCAACCTTGTTTGTAAAGGTTCGGTCGCCACCTTCAAGGGCACCAGCCAACAATAGTGGAATCACGGCATCTCGCATTGTGTGAGGGTGTGAGTAGAATACGATGGCCCTAGTGGCTTCTTGGGGAGCATTGTGCCTCCACACCGCTCCAACGGAGACGTACTTCCTCTCAAAGGGAAGGAACTTCGGCAACACATCCTCTTCTCCACCGTCTCCACTCTTGGTTATCTCGTGCCTTTACTTGTGCAAGCTTATTTGTATCATATCACTTGCTTGCTTGTGTTCCTATCCTTGTTGCATCATATAGGTTGCTCACCTAGTTGCATATCTAGACAACCTACTTTGATGCAAAGTTTAACTTGTTAAAGAAAAGCTAAAAATTGTTAGTTGCCTATTCACCCCCCCTCTAGTCAACCATATCGATCCTTTAAATTGGTATCAGAGCCTCGTCTCTTTCTTAAGGACTTTATCGTCCGAAGAGTATGGTTGATACCATAGATGGTGTGGAGGAACACTCCGGTGTGAATCCAATCTCGCCTACGGGCGGTGGGGGAACCTCGGTCTCTCGTGAGGAGTTCAATGTGGCCTTGGAGACATTGAAAACCTCCATGACGACCGAGGTTGAAAGCATGTTTATGAAATTCCTTGAAGGGCTTAAACTATCCACCGCACCGTTGAAAGTGGGTAATCCCACCGACAAGGTGACGGATGCTACCTCCGATAAGGGGGAAGCTAGTATTGAAAAGGCTCCTTCTTCTAGTGGTAAGAATGGCACCGACATCTTTGCTCATGTGGAACCACCACTTGTTTATGGTGGACCGGTTCCTTCCACTCATTTGAATCATGTCGGTCCTCCCCCTAAGATTATGAAAAATGAGGACTTTGATTCTTGGGTTTACCGCTTTAAACGTCATTTAAATCATGTGAACACTAATCTTTGGAGAATCATTGAAGAAGGTTTCTATCCGCATGATCCAAGCAACTTCACTCCTCGAGAAGCCGCGGATAATCAATTCAATGAGAATGCTCTCTTCATCATTCAAGATGCAATCCCACCCGAAGACCTACCTCATCTTCGGCCCTTCGCCTTGGCCAAAGACGCATGGCTTTGTGTTGTCTCTCTCTACCGGGGAAGCGCAAGCATTCAACGCTCCAACTATGAAGTGGTGCAAGATGAGGCCGATAAGTTTGCAATGAAAGAAGATGAAGAACCTCGTGAGCTTTATCGGAGAGTAACCAAACTCGCGGTCTCACTCCGAGATCATGGGAGCATGTACACGGATGACAATTGGATCAAACGCAAATTCCTCAAGGATGCCCTACCACAAGGCCATGTCCTCCGTCATTCATCAAAGACTGGACTTCCACACTTTGACCTCAAGCGAAGTGTTGGATGAGTTTGTGGCCATGAACATTTTGGACTAGACCGCCGACAATGCGGTGCTTCATTCTCAAAGGCCAAAGAAGCCCAACCTTGCATTGAAGGCCAAGCTCTCCGTTGAAGAAGAAGAAGAAGAGGAAGAAGAGGAGAGCAACCCTGAAGATACAAAGTATGCATATCATGAACACATGGCACTCGCTTCAAGGAAATTTTGGAGCAAGAAAAACTCGAGGCCAAACTTTAACAAAAACAACTCAAGTGGCACGAAGAGCAAGCAACGTGTAAGGACTTGCTACAATTGTGGCAATGTGAGTCATTTTTTTGCGGAGTGCCCGTATGAGAAGAGGGAAGACAATGGTGGCAAGCTCATCCGAAAGGACAAGGCCAAGTCGTTCCCAAACAAGAGCAACTTCACCAAGAAGACTCCTCCCAAGGCGTTGGTGGTACAAGAAGAGTACAATGAGGATGATGACGATGATGAAGATGGTGAGTTGGCTGCCATGGCCTCAGTTGCCATTGCGACTATTCCACGGGTGTCTCTCTTTGACTCACCCAATGAGAGCATCACCGCCAAGTGCCTCATGGCTAAAGCCACCAACAAGGTAACCCCAAACATCAAAACTACCATCATTAATCATCCTTCTTCGATGGATAGCATTGATGAACATGAGGGAGCTAATGTGGAGGCAAATGAGTTTGAGGCCTTTATGGGCAAACTTAAGGGTAAATCCAAGAAGCACTTTGTTGCTCTCTTGGAACAACTTGGTGAAGCCAATGACATGATTGAGGCTCATGAAGATACCATCACTAAGATGGAAGGGCATAGTCGTGACTATGCTGATGAGATTTCGGATCTTTCCAATGCTCTTGAGGAAGAGCGTGGTCTTCATTTGGCTCTTGAAGAGTCACACAACGTTGATCATGCTAAGTTAAAGAAAGATTATGATCATGTTCTCATTGTTTCTCATGTGCTAAACTCCGAGAAGGTCGAACTTGAGGTTGATCTTGCTAGACTCAAAGAGGAGTTTGATCTACTTGACAAGGCTCACAAGGTCTTGAAGGGTGCTCATGCTAGCCTCAAAGAGTCTCATGATCAACTTCAAGTAAAGCTAACCAAGGAAAAAGCCACTTTTCCTCGTATGATGTTAATTGATAATGCAAATGCTACTAACCCATGTTGTGAGCATGTGCATCTTGTTGAGGAGAACGCTAAGCTAAAGGGGCAACTTGAGAGAGGCCTTGCGACTTGCATACAAGGCAAGAAGAACCTCAACGACCTCTTGATCAACCAAAAGGGAGTTGTGGCCAAGGAAGGGGTTGGGTACGTGCCCGAGTCCAAGAACAAGAAGAAGAATGACAAGACCAAATGACCTCCTCTCATGCAAACTTTTGTGAAGGAGGGAGAGAGTTCTTCCAAGGAGAAGAAGAACAATGCGAAGGGTGGCGCTGTCAAAAAGGGCAATGCCACTCCTCCCATCAAAGCTGGCGACTTTAATCCTTCTTATATGTTATGTCGTGCTAGTGATGGGCGTGTCTATGCCAAATTTGTTGGTTCCCCTCATGAGTACATTGAATGGTCTATTTGGGTTCCAAAGACCCTTGTTACTAACATCAAAGGACCCATTACAAAATGGGTACCTAAAACCAAGCATTGATCTCTTGTAGGTGTTTGCTTCCGGTGGGGGATCATGGTTGCTCGATAGCGGAGCTACAAATCATATGACCGGAAGCAAGGACTTGGTGGTGGACGTGCACAAGATTCCATCTATGCCCACTGTCGGTGTCAAAACCGGCTGATCTCGGGTAGGGGGTCCCGAACTATGCGTCTAGGCCGAATGGTAACAGGAGGCAAGGGACACGAAGTTTTACCCAGGTTTGGGCCCTCTTGATGGAGGTAAAACCCTACGTCCTGCTTGATTAATATTGATGATATGGGTAGTACAAGAGTAGATCTACCACGAGATTGGAGAGGCTAAACCCTAGAAGCTAGCCTATGGTATGATTGTTGTTCTATATGTTGGACTAAAACCCTCCGGTTTATATAGACACCGGAGAGGGTTAGGGTTACACAAAGTCAGTTACAATGGTAGGAGATCTGCATATCCGTACAAGGAAAGTCCCTTCCGGACACGGGACGAAGTCTTCAATCTTGTATCTTCATAGTCCAGGAGTCCGGCTGAAGGTATAGTCCAGCCATTCGGACACCCCCTAATCCAGGACTCCCTCAGTAGCCCCTGAACCAGGCTTCAATGACGATGAGTCCGGCGCGCAGTTTGTCTTCGACATTTCAAGGCAGGTTCCTCCTCCAAGTACTTCATAGAAGATTTTGAACACAAAGATAGTGTCCGGCTCTGCAAAATAAGTTTCCACATATTGCCATAGAGAGAATAATATTTACACAAATCTAATCTGCTGACGTATTACGTAGTGTGACGCACCACGGCCAAGCCTTTATTCGAATCGTTTTACTATCCCATCTCAGCGTGTCATGCGAGGCGGTTTCCTTGGCATGTCTTGTTAAAGCAGAGATCGTTTCCCCTTATTCCAGGATTCTCGTCAATATGGGCGTGGTTAACCCAACCGCTTCTAGGACTCCTAAACTATAGGCAAGTCCAAACGGCCATGGAGAGGACGCTTGACATTCACCCTCTTTATAAAGGGACAAGGCTTTTATTTTTTCCCTCCCGTGCTCAATCGAATCCTTCCCCCACCTCAAGCTCAAACACCCAAAGTTCAGGTCAGGTGCTCCGAACCTTCAATCATGTCCGGATCTAGCCTTCAAGGCCGATGGGTGCCTTCCTCCGTCACGGAAGAAGACATCAAAACGTTGAGGGAGGCCAGATATCTGACTGCTGAGGTTGTGCATTGGTTGCCTGCCCGAGGGCAGGTCGTCCCCTCCCCCCAAACCCAACGAGAGTGTCGTGTTCGTCTCCCACTTCCTCCAAGGTCTAGGCCTTGATCTGGATCCTTTCGTCAGGGGTTTGATGTTTTATTATGGACTAGACTTCCATGATCTAGCTCCGGACTCCTTTCTTCATATCACGACATTTATTGTCGTGTGTGAGGCCTTCCTCCGGGTTACCCCTCACTTTGGCTTGTGGCTCAAGACCTTTGAAGTAAAGCCGAAGATGATCGAGGGGCAACATGCAGCGTGTGGAGGTGCCTCAATATGCAAGATGACGGGAGCTCAGTGGCCCAAAGGTTCCATTCCAGAGGTGTCTGAATTGTGGCAACAGGAGTGGTTCTACGTCACGGCTCCTAGAAGTGCCAAGTGGGCGGCGCCCCTGTTTTCCGCTCGGGCCCTCCACCACAACTGATGTCATGGATCAGCAGAGGTCTGAGCTGGGGTCCAGCCAAGGATGTGCCTATACTGCAAAGCCGCATTCGAGATCTCTTCAATGGAGATTTTAGTTTGGTTGCGGTAATACAAGTTATGCTGGTTCGTCAAGTCCAGCCTTGCAAACGCCGACCCCTTCGCTTGTGGGAGTTCAATCCCGAGGGACCGCGTGACATCCAAAATTTCCTTGGCCTGACGCACGAGGAGATGTACAAGTCATTCTTCGGACCCCAGGTAGAGTGTCCGGAAATCACCGAGGACGTGGGCCTGAGCAGTAACCGCCCCGCCGAACAGGTAAGGAATCTTCCGGCCAAACATACTATCTCTCATTTGTTACGAAGTTATTTCTGAGAGTTTCGCTTTTTGACCAGGACTGGCTAACAAAGGCGAAGTTGATTCGGTGTTCGGCCCCCCTCCCTGAGGGTTTGGACAATCCGGTATTGGAAAAGATGCTCCAGGTCGCACCTTGCCCGGAGCCCTTGAAGGAAGATACTGGGAAGGATAATACGGGCGGACGCGGGCCCCCAACGCTGCCCATTCTAACCAAGGGAGCGAGCGTATCCATGAAGGAAGACAACCGGAGGAGGAAAAGGACTGCGCCCAGGGATTCGGACGCCGAAGCTTCCAAACGGGAGAAGAAGTCTCCCACAGAGGGTCCTACCTTGGGGGGTGCTTTTGCCGCACAAAGTCCGCGGGGGGATCAATTCTCCAGCGAGTCGTAAGTGACCCGAAATACTTTAATAGTATAGGTATGCCATCTTTTTCTTCTGAGAAAATAACCACCGCATATATCTTTGCAGTTCGGGCCTTAGCTCCTCTCAAATGAGCTCGTCTTCGGGGGATCTTCTTCCAGAGATGATAGAGAGCGAAACGCCCCCTCCGGACTCCTCCGCTCCGGAAGCGGGCGACCCCGAAGTGTCATCGTGGAGGGCCTCTCCGGGTCCGGTGAGGCCAGAAGATAATCCCATTGACCCCCGAAGCTCCCAGTGTCCGGCTCCCAAAGAGAGCGGAAAAAAGAGTCCGGCACCGTCTGGTGTGCGATCGGATGTTCTGAGGGAGTTGGTGGGGCGAGCGGCCATCTTAGATGAACACCGTGTGCTGATGAATACGGTGATGGAGAGAATCTTGTCCGCCGAAAGCGGATTGCATGAAGCTTTTATGAGTCTACTGACAGGCTTTGAGGTTCGTAAAGTAACGTATGATAGTCCTGCACATGCTAGGTGGCCCTGTGTAGAAAGTAGCCCCTGAGACTCTGGTTGTCGTCGGAGACGACGACGAACAGAGGATCATATTCCCAGGTAATAACCATACTGCCTCTATGTGCAGGTGATGGAAGCTCCGGTGGCTAGCCGGACTAGCGAGTTTGCTCATTTAAAACGGCTGTTGGATGCGGCAGACGCCGACATCGAGCTTGTTAACAAAAGGCTTGACGAGGCACAGGGTAAGTGTCATTATCTGGTAAACGCCGCATAGTAAGAACAGCATGATGCTAGTATCTTTAATATGTTGTGACTGCAGATGGAGCTGCCACTGTTGAAGCCTTGCGGGCAGAACTTGCCCGAGCCAAGGAACAAGCGAGGTTTAGTAATGCGGCTGCTTTGAAGGCGGCTGAAGAGTTGAAAACCGAGAAGGCCGCGCATGGCGAGAGCCGAGATAAGATGGCCAAGATGGCCATAGAATTAAAAGCCGCCGCCAACCGTTGCCGGGTTCTTGAAAAGGAAAACCTAGCGAAGGCATCGGACCTTGAGAAGGCTGCTGCGATGAGAAAAGACATCCGCTCTGCTATGAGGGCAAAGAAGGAGGAGCTGCGTGAAGCCAGGGATATTGTATCTGGGAAATCCTTTATGTTGCGGAGGAAGTTCGGAGATCCACGGTATGCCTCTTTGGATCGGCTGTGGAGTTCGGACGATGTGTATATGGATTTGGTGGCGAGCGCTGTCGATGCGGCCAAGTACTTCCAGGGTCAGACGGACCGTGAAGTGGACCAGCTATTTTGGACACAATTCCATTCTCCCGAGCGTCCACTTTCATTGACTGACCAATTAGCCGAATGGGCTGAACTGAATAGGTTGTCCTGACTCGCCATGAGGTTTGTTGTGGATCAGCTATGGCCGGAAAGGCCAAAACCGAACAGCTATTTCAGCTTGGTGCAGCAGCTCCTTGATGTGGTGCCGCGCATTAATGCGATGAAGAGGTCGGCGTGCATAGAGGGCTCACGGATGGCCTTTGCCCGTGTTAAAGCATACTGGGCGGAGATGGATGCTACCACTGTTGCAGCGCGGGATTCGGCCATAGGTCGAATGGCTGTTGAGCACTACTTTGAAGAAGTTCTTGAGGGTGCTCGTTTGATAGAGACCCAGTGCTCAAAAAATATTATGTTTGAGTGATATATAATCTCATTGTAAGCGAAATGCTTTTATAAATTTTTATGAGGCTATTTTTATACTTTTGCCTGAAAGTAATATGATGCCTCCTGGGCGGCCGTTTATGTATACATGTGTATAACCTGAAAGATTGCAGCCATCGGCTTCAACCCCCACGCATATAATGCGGAGGTGCTCGCAAAAAACACGCGTTCACACTTAACCCAACGTCTTGGTCCTATTTAAGGAGGTGATAGCGGAGCGAGCGAGGCAACCGGACTATAATGCTTTAGCACTTTCACTTAGCCATAGGAGTTTGACAGTGGGGCTACTAGATAGCCCCTGGTGGCTCCGCACTCTCCCGATCCCGGGGTGCATACATGCCTGGCCGGAAAATAGCCCTTCGTTAAGGCAGAGGAATTCTAACATTCCAACAGGTCATCGAGTGGTTGACTAGTCTCATGCTATATCATGACAGTCAGTTTTCGGCTTTGTCTACTGAGGTGCTCGTCCGGATGAACCAGAGCACAATCGCAGTAGTTCTCCTGGTGCTACCTTAGCCGGTAAAGCGGAACGTAAGGCACCAAAACACAGGATACGGGCAAACCCAACATTTGACCAAAGACAATGATTCGGAGCTGATGCATATAAGGCCAAACTCGCGACGCCGAACACTCCCTAAGGTATTCGGTCTTTGTGGTATAAACCAGGCCTAAATAATGGCCTTTGTAAGAAGCCCCTTGTGTCCAGGTACGTGCATTGTTCTGGCGTGGCCACATGCCAAGACGTCAGCATCCTTCTCAACGGTGGATATGTATCAACAAGAGACAATAAAAAAGGTTTACGCAGGGTCTTAATCTAAAAATAATCCTTGGAGCGGGTCCCTGCTGCACGTCTGCGCATGTGTCTCCGTTGTGCCGTATCCTGGACGGGTGTAGCACGATGATCGTCTGTAAAAGAGAGGAATTTAGGTGAAAAAGTTGTCGTGCAAAAAGATAGTTTTTAAAGAAACCATGTATAATTCAAGATGAGAAAAAATTGCCCCTTTTCTGCGCGCGTTGAGCCCCTTGTATTGACAAATAAGGGTGTGACCACTTATTCGGTATAAATAGCAGCGCCGGACTTGATTAATTGTGTTTGAGGTCTTGACGACCTATTGAATGCTTTCGCTGGTCCGGGCGCCTTTAGTGTGCGGCTGCCAAGGCAGCCGCACTCTCTTCGGCGCGCAGAGATCGCTTGATATTTCCTTTCACTGAAATGATGCCACGTGGACCAGGCATCTTGAGTGTGAGGGAGGCGTAGTGTGGTATTGCATTAAAGCGAGCGAAAGCTTCGCGTCCGAGCAGTGCTTGATAGCCACTTTGGAATGGAGCGATGTGGAAGATTAAATGCTCGCGACGGAAGTTATCGGGGGAGCCGAATATAACTTGTAGTAGGAGGGAGCCCGTACAACGAGCCCCTGGGCCTAGCGTTACTCCTTTAAAGGTAGTATTGCTATGGCGAATTTTGTTGGGTCTAATGCCATCCCGCGGATTGTATCCTGATATATTAGGTTTAGACTGCTGCCACCGTCCATCAAGACTCGTGTGAGGTGATGTCCGCCAATTACTGGGTCTAATACCAGGGCGGCCCATCCTGCGTGTCAGATACTTGCTGAGTAATCGCGATGGTCGAAAGTGATCGGTTGAGACGACCAGTGGCAGGACTTCGCGGTGACAGGCACTTGGGTATATTTTCCTGGGAGTGTCGCGTTGTTTTTTCCCTTGATCACGTGTAACACGTTTACTGTTTTGACTTCTGGTGGAAATTTCTTTTGTTCCCCAGTGTCTTGCTTGGGAGGCTCGTCCTCGTCTTCACTTGGTGTATCCTCCCCCTTGTGTACGGCATTGAACTTGCCGGACTGCTTGAAGACCCAACGTTCGCTATGGGTATGATTAGCCGGTTTACCAGGGGTACTATGGATCTGACATACTTGGTCTAGAATTTTGTTGAGGCTGGACAGTTCATCCCTGGTGCCTTTAGAGGGCGGCTTTTGCTGACCTAGCCGAGAGTTTTTGAATCCGGCGTTTACTGTCGTGCCCTTCGTGCTGTCTTCTTTATTCCGGCGTTTGTTATTGTTGCGCCGTGATTTCCCGTTTCCATCTCTAAGTTCAGATGTACTGGGGTCGCTGGTGCTGCATCTGGCTAGCCAGCTGTCCTCACCCGCACAAAAGCGGGTCATGAGGCTTGTTAATGCGGCCATCGTTCTTGGCTTATTTTGGCCGAGGTGTTTGGCGAGCCATTCGTCACGGACACTATGCTTAAAAGCTGCCAAGGCTTCGGCGTCTGGACAGTCGACAATCTGGTTCTTTTTAGTAAGAAACTTGTTCCAAAGCTTTCAGGCTGACTCTCCGGGCTATTGAGTTATATGACTCAAATCGTCCGCATCTGGAGGTCGGACATAAGTCCCTTGAAAATTTGCCCGAAAGGCGTTTTCGAGCTCTTCCCAACTTCCAATGGAGCTTTCGGGGAGGCCTTTAAGCCAGTGACGAGCTGGCCCTTTGAGCTTGAGGGGTAAGTACTTGATGGCGTGGAGATCATCTCCTTGAGCCATATGAATATGAAGGATGTAGTCCTCAATCCAGACCCCAGGGTCTGTTGTTCCGTCGTATGTCTCTATGTTTACGGGTTTGAATCCCTCTGGAAATTCATGGTCTAGCACCTCATCGGTGAAACATAAGGGGTGTGCGGCACCCCTGTAGCTGGGTGTACCGCGTTGTTCGGATGTTTGTTGTGTTGCATTGTATGCTGGGGCGCGCTTGCGTGCTCCATAGATGGATCTTGCTGCGTCGTCCTTTGGGTGCGAGCCCTCGCATGGGTCGCGTGTTGTATTGTGAGTGGCATTGTATGCCGCTTTGTGTTGGTAGAGGGGTTGTTTATCCGGCCAGGTGGCTGCTTTGATATTTGGTTGTGGGGGGTCTGAGGCCTCCTCATCGAATTCAGGTAGCAGCTTCCGCTTTGGATAGCTCTTGGAGGGGCGATTGTCACCGTACCTCGCTGCTGTGTTGAGTATTTTACTCCATCTGATTTGGAGTGTGTCTTGCGCAGCCTTGAGCCTTTGCTTCTGTTTTTAAGACTCCTCGCGGTGGCAACAAGCCTTTTACGGGCATTCTGCTGCTCCGGGTGCCTGTCCGGCGTTATATCGTCCGGACCATTATCCTTGATAGAATTTGCTTGTTCGGTTTGATTATCTAGATTACCGCTGTCCGGCAGCGGCTCGCCCTGCTCCAGCGCTGGGTCTGTGTGATCGTTATTTTTGTCGAGGCGGGATTTGGGGCGGCGCTTGCGTCGCCGCTTTGACTGCTTCTCGAGGGAACAAGCCTTCGGTGCGTCCTTCCGCTCCTCGTCGTCATCTTTTGGTGCGTCCACCATGTATACGTCATGTGACGAGGTGGCTTTCCAGGGCCCAGTAGGCGCTGGTTCTTCATCGTCTCCTTCATCGGCATCCATACCGTCGATGTCTTCAGAGTCGAAGTCGAGCATGTCGGTTAAATCGTCGACAGTGGCTACAAAGTGGGTGGTGGGTGGGCTTTGAATTTCTTCATCGTCCGTATCCCAACCTTGCTGACCGTAGTCCGGCCAAGGCTCTCCTGATAAAGAGAGAGACTTTAGTGTCTTCAGAATATCGCCAAAAGGCGAGTGCTGAAAGATGTCCGCGGAAGTAAACTCCATGATCGGCGCCCAATCGGATTCGATCAGGGGCGCGGAGGGTTCGGAGTCCGGAGAGGAGTCCGGCTCCTTGGAGACTAGTTCTGTCTAGATTTCATAGACTTCTCTCTTGCAAATCATGTTGTTGTCATTATCCACCAAAAAGGGAGAGATTGAAAGGGCATTTCCCTACTTTATGTTTTGGATGATGATGACAACCCTTTGTTGGTCTAATCCTGTGCTAAATGTTTCAGGTTCTTGACGCTTAGGCTCACATCGGAAAGCTATTCTCTCTTATAGGAAAAGATCAAAGACGGAGTCCCCTATGCTTTTTATCTCTTTGGTCGTAGGGAACCCGTACTATCAAGAGGGAATCCTCATTAGAAAGAACTGGGGGAATCTTTTCACGTACACCTTCATCACCCCTCCTTTGTCTTCCTCAGGTGAGAGAGAGAGAGAGAGAGTTTTCCTTGTCTCTTCCCCTATCTATTCCTGCTCACTGTTTCTGCCTAGCGGTTTACCGCTCTCTAGAGCAGTTGTACCGCTGGGTCTTGTCGCTCACCAGCTTTGCTCGAGCGGTTGTACCGCTGCCTCCGGGCGGTGGTACCGCCACCATGCTCTGCAAAAGCTAGGGCGGTGGTTCCGTCCATGCACCACTCAAGTACTGCTCGCGCTTCTGTTTTGATGCGGTTCTTGGGTGGTAGTGGCCCGGTTGGTCCGGTCGTTCCTCGATGACCGGTACCACCGGTGGTCCGAGCGGTTCTTCCGCTCAGAACTTAGCCGCCCAAGAGCTCAAGGCCATGCGGTTGTTCCGGCCAGGCACCGCCCAAGTACCGGTCAAGCTCCTGTTTTGATGCGGTGGTTGTGCGGTGGCTAGGCGGTTAGTCTGGTTATTTTTCTTAATCGGTACTACCGCCCGCAGGTCCGATTGTACCGCTTGGTAGGGTTCTGCAGATACACCATGAGTCCCGGTGGTACCGGGACGAGGACCGGTTGTACTGCTGCAGTACAAAAAAACATAGTAGCGGTTGGAATCTAGGGTTGCTATATAAGGGAGCTTCTCCCACCTACCACTCTCACCTTTTGACCTCTCTCACTCCACCATTTATGCACTTCAAGCTCTCTTGCCCGATCTCTCTCTAGCCACTCAAACTTGTTGATTTGCTAGGGATTGAAGGAGGAGACCTAGATCTACACTTCCACCAAAGGATATTTGCTTCCCCCATACTTTCTTGTGCGGGTTTTGTTACTCTTGGGTGTTTGAGCACCCTAGATGGCTGAGGTCACCTCGGAGCCACATTCCATTGTGGTGAAGCTTCGTGGTTTCGTTGGGAGCCTCCAATTAAGTTGTGGAGAGAGCCCCAACCGTGTTTGTAAAGGTTCGGTCGCCGCCTTCAAGGGCACCAATAGTGAAATCACGGCATCTCGCATTGTGTGAGGGCGTGAGGAGAATACGGTGGCTCTAGTGGCTTCTTGGGGAGCATTGTGCCTCCACACCGCTCCAACGGAGACGTACTTCCTTTCAAAGGGAAGGAACTTCGGCAACACATCCTTGTCTCCACTGTCTCCACTCTTGATTATCTCGTGCCTTTACTTGTGCAAGCTTATTTGTATCATATCACTTGCTTGCTTGTGTTCCTATCCTTATTGCATCATATAGGTTGCTCACCTAGTTGCATATCTAGACAACCTACTTTGATGCAAAGTTTAAATTGTTAAAGAAAAGCTAAAAATTGTTAGTTGCCTATTCACCCCCCCTCTAGTCAACCATATCGATCCTTTCAATTGTATGGACCAGTTCAGACTATTTTTTTTAGAATTTTTCATATTTTTTTTCTTTTTTCATTTCTACATTACATGTTCTTATAATGCTTTTTCATTGGTTTTCTTTGGTTTCCTCTCTAATACATGTCAAAGAATTTAACACTCGTTGTACATCAGAAACGTCTTCTAATACACGTCGAAATATAATGTTGATGCTAAAAAACATATTTTTAAATTGACACACACTTTTTGTGTATAGCATCATTTTAAGTGTCACGAAGTTTTTTTAAACGTGTGAACAGTTTTTAAAATGTAATGCACATTTATTTTAACATTTTTAATAAGAAGAAAACATATAAATATTGTATAAACATTTATTTTGATCGTCACGTAAATTTTCTTGAAATGCGCGAAAGCACTTCAGTTAGTACAAACATCTTTTTTGAATACTATGAACATTTTTTAAAACAACGATGACATGTTTTCACACTGCATTACATTTTCTTAAGTTTCTAGCCTTCTAGGTAATTTTAAGTTTTGAGTTGTTTTAGAAACATTTTAAGTTTTGAGATATGTATGTACTTAGATTTTTTTTCCAAAAATTTGACCAAAATAAACAAAAAAGAACCTGCAGGGAGCTAATTAACCAGCCCAATAGCCCTTGAGGCAAGACCTCCTCCGGGAAGTCCTATAGGACGCTCTTTGCGTCAAGTTGTTGGGGCTTCGCACAGAGCGTCCAGCTGGTGGGCTATATGAGCCGTTTTCCGTTTCGACTATACCGACAGGATTCAGTCGAGTTCTGGCTGCAAGAAAAAGGTGACCTCGAGGAGTATCAAACCGAGGATCTCATCCTGGGAGATAAGACGACACAACCAGCTGAGCCAGCGAGCTTGAATGATTATATGACAACACAAACAATTTAAAACCATACCCCAGCGCAGATTCGTAATTTATTTGAAATTACATCTTTTTAAATTACGAACACATTTTTTTCTAAGGCAGCGTAAATCCTTAAATGCTGAGAAAAATAAGATAATCGTGAACACTTTTCTGAAACAAAAACTGGAAAAGCTAACATTTTTTGAGACTCCAAAAAATGCAAATGTCAATATTTTGTAAAATTGGTAATTTTTTGAAAACGGGAACATGCTTTGAAGTTCTGAATAATTTTTAAATAACATTCTGACCAATTTTTGAAAAACACAAACATAATGTGAAAACACGAACATTTTCTGAAATTTACTAACGAATTGTGAAAATCCTAGAAAAATGGACACATGAACATTTAAAAAAAATGTGAGACTACTTTTGAAAGCAGGAACATTTTTGAAATTTCGAACAAATTTTGAAACGTGAACATTTTTTTAACTCCTGAAAAAATGGACATTTTGCGAACAGTTGTTGAAACATGAACATTTTTTTTAAAAAAAGAACAGTTGTTTATAATGGGTACATTTTTTAAAACTCAGAACATCTTTTGAAAAGAACAACATTTTCTGCAAATCCGGGACATTTTTCAGATTTATGAACAAAAGATTAAAACACAATGATTTTAAAAAATATAATGAGACATTAAAATGGAAGGAAATAAATAGAAAAAGGATAGAAAATTAAAAAAGGAAACCAAAAAAACCGGTTCAGGAATCATCTAGAAGTTTCCCAAAACCAGAAAAAACCAGCTGGGAACCTCTAGAAGGTTCCCAAAACCGGGGACGCTTAAACGGGCCGGCCCAGTCCAACGATCGCTCGATCTGCCCTGCACGAAACCTCTACATCTTAACGCATTGTGCGAACAATAAGACTTTTGACTACGTACAGGTCATGTCCCCCTTCAAATGTACAACATATGTGATTCTTTTTGTTTGTTGTATATCTGTTTTCCTCCCACTTTTTATCTTCCTTTTTTCTATCAAAATATTTTTTTGATAATTTTCTAAAAAAATCATAAATTTAAAAGTGTTTAGGAATACAGTTTTTTTTTGAAAAACTAAGAAATGTTCATAAATTCAAAAAATGTTTGCAAATTTTGAAAAATGTTCAAGAAAAATTGTTCAAAATTTCAAAAAATGGTTAGTAATACAAAACAATTCCAAAATTGGAAAATTTTGATAAATTAAAAAATCACAAATTTAAAATTTGCGAACAATTACCGGGAATCCAGGAAAATTCAAAAGAAAGACAAAAAGAAAACCCACCAAAAACCGGAAGAGTGAGTCTCACAAGGATACACGTTTACTATATCAAGCGACCTACACGTCAAATAGGATTGGCCCAATGCCAAACCACCAATCTCAGGTAAAAGCTCAGTTCGCCATTCACAAATCACCATTGAAGCTTCTTTGCTTCTTCCTCATCTGCTGCTCAGTGCTAGGTGGCATCAAATGAGGTTGTAACCGTTTAAAAGATCGGTACGCCGTTAATCTATTATGTGTAGAAAGATGCCTAGCATATACTGCCTTCGTGTGCAGCTGCGTGAGCATATGCAAAGTTGCATCTCCTGTCCAAACATTGCGATCTGCAACATTGACGAGCCTTCTCATCAAAATAAATAATTAACACCCTACTCGTTCTAAATTTTACAAGTGCAGTAACTTTATAAACTTAAAACAATTATTTAAGAGTGTAAATAAAAATACAAACATGCAAATGTGGATATAATCACTAGGAAGGATGGTGTGTTAATCATATAATCACAGGGAATGCTTCATCCCTTATGGATAAACTTAAATTCTACAATATTCATTAGACATTATGGTATTATGCGAGAACAAATGTTTAGTGTTAATAAACTTATGCACAGTGGCTCCACAGTCCACAAAATGAACCTAAGTAATTCAATGCAGCATGTGAAGACAATAGAAGGTAAAAAGAGGGAACATTAGGTTCAACTTGACTGCAGATAGCAAAGGGATAACATCTATTTGCACGTATCCATATGCTATGTAAATTTAGATTTTCTTATTACCTACCTATTTCACAGATATGTGAAGGATGTGCAAACTCGGCAAAATTTCCCAACTGAGACACCTTTACTGCCAACTAGCTTCTTGCAGTTTCTTCTTCATAATCCTAAAACTCTACTGCCCAGTTTCAACCAATTAAATGAAGCACCCATATTCAGCATGTCTAAAAATATAGGTACTTTAGTTGATGCATCCTTCATAGGAACATCATCATAATCTGCATCAGCGGAGAACTTGCGGTCATTACATAACCCAAACCCAAGGGAACTAAAATGATTGTAATTCTTTAGATACGTATAACATTTGAGGTGAAGTCCACATGCTACTTGAAACATGTATCAGTTGTGAGGAGCGATGCTACACTTCCGAATAGGGGACTACGGATTGGTGATTACAGACTGACAGGACATCATTTTGTTGGTATCACCAAGCCCCGCGGAGAGAATTCCAGGGGGAGGGGGATTAGTGGGTGTTTAGTGGAGGATTACATTCGCAGGTTTGATCCCGTAAGGTTGTGCTATTTGTGATCTGCGTTGGGATTTCTCTAGAGAGGAGAGGATGATATAGTACTGTAGAGATAAGTATTTCCCTTAGTTAATGATGAGGACATCAATACCATTGTTACACCCACATCCCCTACTACTACATATACTGGAGCAATTACTAGAGCTCGTGCACGCCAATTAAATTATCAGGTACTTTCGTTTCTTGGTAATGATTCTAATGTTCATGAGAATATGATGCTACCTAAATTGGATACATTTATTTTGCTTACAAATGAAGGGTCTGACATAGATAAGAGGGATGAACACTGGAGCAAGACCAAGCATGGAGATGATGGCATGCGCAAGGGGAACAAGAATAGAGTTACAAGTGATGATTTTAGGACTTTGAAGCCACCATAAGGAGTGCATGAAGCCTTGGACGAAATATACAAGATGCCACTTCATAAATTTCGTCCAGGGGCTATTCTAGGTCGTGCGTCACCTTATTATTGGGCCAGACTCATGTAATTTCGAAATACTTAAGTATAGGCTGTTTTTAGAGTCTGTATGTGTGGGGAAACAAGAGTTAGGGTCGGTTTCGGACCCCTCCTTCAAGGGCCATGAAATTCCCCCCTCTTCCTCCATATATACAACCCTTAGGGCATCGTCTAGACTTTGGGTTTTGTTTAGATTAAAAGTTCGCCATAGCTGCAACTTCACGTACTTCGTTTGTGTTCAACGACCAGACAAAGGCGTCACAGAACCCCACCTTCATTAATAAAGCTTCCTCTTATATTCGCAATATCCATATTGCAATCTCAGTTTCTTGCTTGTTCTTTGTTTGCTCGCAGGAAACAGACCATCGGGGTCAGGTTGATCGTGCTTCGACGTGGTCAATAACCCCTCGAAAGTTGGTTTAGCGATTGCTAAGGCGCAACGTCTCGCATGTTCGTAGTCGGATCGTCAAGGTCGACTCCCATAGAAAACGATAGCCACCATCTCATCAAAACATCGGGACATCTTTGCCTCTATCAAGTGGTATCAGATTTTCAAGTTGCTCGATGAGATTTTATAGTTTTTCATAGTTTAGATCGAGCCTGTTCTTCATACCTGCAATCCACGAAAAAGCCAAAAAAATTAGGGTTAGTTCATCATATCCGAACCAGTCTGAGCCATTGCATAATCTTTTCTGTATTTGCTTTGTTGAATTTGCGGTTGCATCGCCATGTCTAGTTGCTGGTCTTAGCGTCTAGTCTTTTAGAGTTTCGAGTTTTGTTCACGGGTATTCACGCTGCTGCCGCACCATCATCATCCGCTGCCATATACCACCACCACACCAGATTCATCATCCGCTGCCGTATACCACCACCACACCAGATACATCGCTGCCGCCATATACCACCATATATCTGCCACAAATCCGAGTCCATATATACCACACCACCAATCCGAGTCCACATATACATCTGTCTATCCACCACCAATCCGAGTTCTTTTCATATTAGGTTTGTTTTCGAGATCCATCTATTTTCCGTTTCGTGTTTCCTTGCCTGAGTAGGTTTCGGAAAAAAAAGTCTAGAGACCCCCGGGCAGTTTTTAGGCCAAAATTTCGGCGACTGGAAATATTTTTTCCCTATCCTATTTTTAGGCTTTTCTGAGTCTTTTGAGCCACGTGCCATCATAGTGATTTTTTGTCGCAGTTTTTCGTCGTCGCTGCCCTGATTTCCGAAAAATAGTCAATTTTTTTTCGTGCCCATCCTGTCATTTTGACCTGGGAAGAGTTTTGAGGCACTCGTCATTATAGTGATTTTTCGCAAAAAAAGAGGAGCACCAAAACAAGAGTGCCAAAAAAACAGAGCGAAAATAATAATTCCAGAGTGTGCTTTCCCTTGTTTACGTGCAGCGCCGTGATTTTGCTAGTGTTCTAGGCCCTCGTCTCTAGCACAGTCTAGCCTAGGACCAGCACAATACCGTCGTTGAGCATTTATTCAACTTTGCATCTCTGAATTGATTATTGCTGATCCTTTTGCTATCATATTATAAGCCATCACAGCTCCACATACATCTACGTCCTGCGTTTGACTCTCCCTGGTAATCGCTCTATCCAAGCTTTGAGAGTCTTGACTAAAACGGCTGCCGATCACCACCTGCTGCTGGGTAAGAACTGGTAAGAATTTGAGATTTGCTTGACGGATTTGTGACACCCACCACCACCACTTGTTAGTAGCCTATAGGATCATATTCTTGTGTGTTTCTGTTGCTGCTAACCATGGCAGGATCACAAGCCAGCTAGATTGACTAGGAGAACTTGACGAACAAGGAGCTTCATGATAAGTTTTAGCAAATGTTGAGTGGATAGGTGCAAGATGTGCTAAACAGATTTGAAGAGGCCATGAAGAAGATAGATGGCATGGAGAAGATGTTCGAAACAAAGCTCGATAACAAGTTTAATGAATTGCTCGCGCGTCTTCCGCCACCACCACCGTCTGCACCTATCGCACCTCTACAACAACAACAATGTCGCCTTCCAAATCAAGTGGGACGAGCACTGCGCGTTCCACTTGAGCCTCGTCAAAATTCTGGTGCCGTTGTACCTACTGTTGATGCTTCTGAGCTCCTACTGCTACTGCAGAAGTGGAGGACCATTATGAGGATGAGGTTGATCAAAATCAGAACTACGTGCAACCACCAGCACCACCACCACTAGGTTGTCCTCATGCATATCATCGCAACGGTAGGGCTGCACCACCACCTGAGGTACGAGATCATGACCATCTTCCTAAACTGAAATTGAATATTCCACCATTTGAGGGTAGATATGTTCCTAATATATATCTTACTTGGGAGTTAGAAACTGAACAATGTTTTACATGTTTACAATATCCCGAGGAGAGACGTGTTCCTGCTGCTATTTGTGTTTTCACTAGTTTTGCATGTGTTTGGTGGTCTGGACATTGTGGATTATATCCTATTCCAGCTACTTGGGTTGCTTTGAAAAATGCTATGGGTACTCGCTGGGTTCCACCATATTATCAATGTGAATTGCTTCAAAAATTGCGGCGTTTGAGACAAGGAATTTTTTTGTAGAAGAATATTATCAGGAATTACAAACTGGTATGATTAGATGTAGTATTGTTGAGGAGAATGAAGCTATGCTTGCACGTTTTATGGGTGGATTAAATAAAGAGATTCATACCATTCTAGAGTATAAGGAATATAATAATATCACTCGTTTATTCCATCTTGCTTGCAAAGCTGAAAGTGAAGTGCAGGATCAACATGCATTGGTGCGAACTAACTTTTCTGTAGGTCGACCTTCATCATGGACACCGCGTGCATCCTCTACTTCCACACGTTCTGCTGCACCGGCGCCTCCGTCAGCTGCCACCGCCAACCATGATACAAGAAAGCAAGCACAACCACCACTATCTGCCAAGAGCACACCTTCTGGGCTTGCACAGAGCTCTTCTTCATCCATGGCATCAACAGGGCAAACACATGATATTATTTGTCGTCGTTGCAAGGGTGGAGGTCATTATGCGATACAATGCCCATCTAAGTGTGTGATGATTGTTGTTGGGGATGGTGGGTATGAGTCTGCTAGTGACTATGATGAGGAGACTTTGGCTCTTATTATAAGTGAAGAACACGGTGGAGATGATTCTGATCATGAGATGCAATACATGGCTGCTGAAGATGCTGACATGTATGAATGTTTAGTTGCTCAACGTGTTTTGAGTGTGCAGGTTACACAAGCTGAGCAAAATCAGAGGCATAATTTGTTCCATACAAAGGGAGTTGTGAAGGAACGTTCTGTTCGCGTCATCATAGATAGAGGGAGCTGTAACAACTTGGCTAGCATGGAGATGGTGGAGAAGCTATCTCTCACCACAAGACCACATCCACATCCTTAGTACATCCAATGGTTCAACAACAGCGGCAAGGTTAAGGTAACATGTACTGTTCATGTGCATTTTAGTATCTCTATATATGCTGATTATGTTGATTGTGATGTGGTACCCATGCAAGCGTATTCCTTATTACTTGGTAGACCATGGCAACTTGATAAAAATTATGTACACCATGGTAGAAACAATCAATATACTCTTGTTCATAAGAATAAAAATATTACTTTGCTTCCCATGATTCTTGATTCCATTTTGAAAGATGATATTAATAGAGCTAATAAAGCAAAACAGGAGAAAAATAAGAGTGAAAATTAGATTGTGGCAAAAGAATTTGAGCAACAAATGAAACCTAATAATAAACCATCTAGTGTTGCTTCTGAAATTAAATTGAAAAGTGCATGTTTACTTGCCACCAAGTCAGATATTGATGATCTAGATTTCAGCAAATCTATTTGCTATGCTTTTGTGTGCAAAGAAGCATTATTTTCTTTCGAGGATGTGCCTTCCTCTTTGCCTCCTACTGTCACTAACATTTTACAGGAATTCGCTGACGTCTTTCCACAAGACGTGCCACTGGGATTACCACCTATTCAAGGGATTGAGCATCAGATTGACTTAACTCCCGGTGCATCGCTACCCAACCGTGCACCATACCGTACCAATACAGAGGAGACGAAGGAGATTATGCGTCAAGTCCAGGAGCTGCTCGTCAAGGTGTGACACCCCCGATTCAATCGTACACTAATCATACACGCAAACGTGTATGATCAAGATCAGGGACTCACGGGAAGATATCACAACACAACTCTACCAAATAAAATAAGTCATACAAGCATCATATTACAAGCCAGGGGCCTTGAGGGCTCGAATACAAGAGCTCGATCATAGACGAGTCAGCGGAAGCAACAATATCTGAGTACAAACATAGGTAAACAAGTTTGCCTTAAGAAGGCTAGCACAAACTGGGATACAGATCGAAAGAAGCGCATGCCTCTTGCCTGGGATCCTCCTAAACTACTCTTGGTCGTCGTCAGCGGCCTGCACGTAGTAGTAGGCACCTCCAGTGTAGTAGGAGTCGTCATCGACGGTGGCCTCTGGCTCCTAGACTCCAACGTCTGGTCGCAGCAATCGGGTATAGGAAGGGGGAAAAGGGGGAGCAAAGCAACCATGAGTACTCATCCAAAGTACTCGCAAGGAAGGAGCTACACTACATATGTATGCATTGGTATCAAATGGAAAAGGGGTAACATATGTGGACTGAACTGCAGAATGCCAGAATAAGAGGGGGATAGCTAGTCCTATCGAAGACTACACTTCTGGTAACCTCCATCTTGCAGTAGAAGAAGAGAGTAGATGGTAAGTTCACCAAGTAACATCACATAGCATAATCCTACGCAATGATCCTCCCCTCGTCGCCCTATGAGAGAGCGATCACCGGTTGTATCTCGCACTTGGAAGGATGTGTTTTATTAAGTATTCGGTTCTAGTTGTCATAAGGTCAAGGTACAACTCCAAGTCATCCTGTTATCAAAGATCACGGCTATTCGAATAGATTAACTTCCCTGCAGGGGTGCACCACATTTCCCAACACGCTCGATCCCCTTTGTTCAGACACACTTGTCTGGGTCATGCCCGGCCTCGGAAGATCAACACGTCGCAGCCCTACCTAGGCACAACAGAGGTCAGCACGCCGGTCTAAATCCTAGGGCGCAGGGGTCTGGGCCCATCACCATTGCACACCTGCACGTTGCGTACGCGGCCGATGAGCAGAACTAGCCTCCCTTATACAAGAGCAGGAGTTCCAGTCCAACCCGACGCGCGCCGCTCAGTCACTGACGTCATGAAGGCTTCGGCTGATACCACGACGTTGAGTGCCCATAACTGTTCCCGCGTAGTTGGTTAGTGCGTATAGGCTAGTGGCCAGACTCAGATCAAATACCCAGATCTCGTTAAGCGTGTTAATTGAATTACCCACGGACGCCGACCAGGGCCAGGCCCACCTCTCTCTTAGGTGGTCTCAACCTGCCCCGTCGCTCCGCCACAAAGTAACAGTCAGGGGCCGTCGGGAACCCTGGCCTACCACTACCTGGGTGGAACCACCTACCCCTTCAACCCCCAACATCGGAATCACTTGCGGGTACTCAACGAGCCGACCCGACTTTAGTCACAACATGTAATATGTATAAAGTATATAACATATACCCGTGATCACCTCCCGAGTGATCACGACCCGATAGTATAGCATGGCAGGCAGACAAGAATGTAGGGCCACCGATGATGAACTAGAATCCTATACTAAGAATTTAGGATTGCAGGTAAGGTATCAATAGCTGTAACAACAATGACAGGCTATGCATCAGAATAGGATTAATGGAAAGCAGTAACATGCTACACTACTCTAATGCAAGCAGTAGAGAGAAGAGTAGGCGATATCTGGTGATCAAGGGAGGGGGGGGGCTTGCCTGGTTGCTCTGGCAAGTAGGGGTCGTCAACAACGTAGTCGGACGGGGCACCAATAGCGGCGTCAGTCTCCTAGTCTATCAGAGAGAAGAGGGGGAAGAAACAATGAATACAATGCAAATAGATGCATAACGATGCATGACATGTCAAGTAGCGGTTCTAGGTGTGCCCTAACGTGGTATGAGGTGATACCGGTGAAGGGGGAAACATCCGAGAAAATATCCCCGGTGTTTTGCGTTTCCGGACAGATGAACCGGAGGGGAAAGTTGCGTGTTCGCTATGCTAGGGATGCGTGGCGGATGAACGGGCTGCGTATCCGGATTCGTCTCGTCGTTCTGAGCAACTTTCATGTAGAAAACATTTTCATCTGAGCTACGGTTTACTTTATATATGATTTTCTAAAGTTTTAATCATTTTCTGATTTTAATTATTTATTTAAATCCAACATTATCCAGAACAGTGAACGATGACGCAAGCATGACATCAGAGTGATGTCAGCAGGTCAACTGGTCGGTTGACCAGTCAAACCGGACAGGTGGGTCCAGTGGGACCCACATGTCATTGCCAAGGTCATTAACATGGGGTTTAGACTAACTAAATGGGTTAATTAGTGGGTGGGGCCCAGTAGTCAGTGAGAGATTAAGGTTTCAATTAACTAATTTAATTAATTAGCAATTTATCTATTTATTTTTATTCATTTATGGCGTGGGGCCCGCATGTCATAGACACATGGGAGCCACGTCAGCGCTGTTGACTTCGGTCAACGTGGCCAGTTGGGGCCCCTAGGCCCACAGGCAGTGACCCAGGGGTGGCCCCAGGTGTGCCAGCTCAGTGGAGCCACCGGAGTAGCTCCGGGGAGCTCGCGCGCAGCTGTCGAACGCCGGCGAGCGTCGGGATTCACCTACGGGACCCCAAATCGACCGCCGTCTCTTGCGTTCGAACAAGGAGAGTGCCTCGTGTCTATCTACGGCGTCGAAACATGCAGGGGTCGCCGGAAACAACGCTGGTGACGAGCGCGGCGGACGGCCGTTCAGGCGCGGACGGGGATCGCGCTACGGGGCTCCATTCGACGCTTGTTTGGGACCGAATAGACGAGCGCATCGAGGCGCGTCAAACAGTGGAGAGGGCTTGGCCGGAAACAGCCGGAGACAGTGGTGGCTAGCGGCGGAGTGGGAGCCGGAGCTCGGGCGACTTTGATGACAGGGTTGTGGGGCACGGTTCGCTGCAGGGCTAGGTGCGTTCGAACGCACGCGACAGAGCGCGTCGAGTGGCAATGGTCGCAGGCACGGGGGTGGCCGGGGTTGAGCGGTGCTTCGAGATCCGGCAACATCCGGAATCGGAGCTCGACGGGGATGAAGCTAGGAGCAGCGAGAGGATGCGCTGGTGAGAGCACCGGTGTCACGGCATTGTAGGGAGCACGATTATGTAGTCGGCCACGAGCCGCGCATGCGGTGACCGCGACAGTGAGCTCGACGCCGGAGCCGTAGCTTGGCAATGGTGGTGCGTCGGGCACGACTAGCTATGACACGGAAATAGAGCAAGAACGGGGAGCAGAAGGGGGTGGAGCTCACCGAACGGCACACACGGTGGCCCTTGGTGGGTTTAGTAGCAGCAGGGGATGACGAAGATGGCAGCGGTCACCGACGACGAAGAAGACGGAGACGAGCTCGATCCGCGCGATGCCGAGCCCGTCGTCTCCAGTGGCTCGGCTCAGGTGACGCAGCGGAGGGCGGCGAAGCTCCGCGACATCTCGCCGGGGCTCGGTGTTGTCAAAGAGCGCGGGATCAACGGCGGCGAGCGGTGGAGGCTAACCGGCGAGTGGGGGGGGGAACGAGGGGAGAGGGAGAGTCCGAGAGGGAGCGCGAGGTGGAGTAGGGGAGGAGACCCGAGGAGGCACGGGGTCGGCGAGGTGGTGCGACGGAGACGCGCCCCTGTTCCTCCTGCTCATGGCGCGGTCGGGGGAACAGGGCGCGGGGAAGGAGGCGACCAGGGGAACGGGGGGGGGGGGAGTGGGCCGACCCGGCTGGGCCGGTTTGGCTGTTGGCTAGCTGGGCCAGTTGGGCCGGGGGGGGGGGGGGTTGGGGGGTTTCTTTTCCTTTTCCTTTTTGTTAGTTTTTATTTTATGTTTTGTATTTTCTTTTCAAAACAAATTAGTTCTGTAAAATATACACTTGCACCTAAATTGGTATTTTAAATTTAGGCCACTGCCACAAAAAGGTTGGCACTCCAAATATTAGTTTATATTTTTATAACTTTATAAAAGGCATTTGATTAATTGTTTTTGCTGTTGTTTTATTTGTTTTAGGCCAGTTAAGCAGTTTATAAAAAGGTGGTTTCTTCACCATATATAATTATGGTTTATTTGGCAAAACCAGAACATTTTAGTTTTAATGTTTGAAACCTTTTACTGTTTGACTTTATTTTAAATTTGAATTTGAATCGGTTTTGAACTAACCCGATATTAACTACAGTGACAGAGGTGACGTGGCATCATTAACGTGGGATTACTGTAGCATGATTATCCGGGCATTACAAAACTCCTCCACTACAAGAAATCTCGTCCCGAGATTTAGGAGGTAGAAGGAAACAGTGCGGGGTATTCATCACGCAGGCGGTCCTCGCGTTCCCAAGTGGCTTCATCTTCAGAGTGATGCAACCACTTGACTTTGAAGAATTTGATCGCCTTCTGACGTGTGCGGCGTTCAGCTTGGTCAAGAATGCGGACCAAATACTCTTTTTAGGAGAGGTCCTATTGCAATTCGAGCACTTCATGATCCACTGCTCGGATTGGGTCCTTGAAGCAACAGCGAAGCTGTGATACGTGGGACACATCGTGAACCTAAGAAAGGTTCGGCGGAAGCTCCAATTGATATGCCACTTCTCTACGCCTTTCTAGAATAGTGAAGGGACCGATATAGCAAGGAGCAAGCTTGCCCTTGATCCCGAAGCGGTGATCACCCTTCATTGGTGTAACTCGAAGATAAGCCTTTTCACCAGGTTGATAGACCATGTCTTTGTGATGATGGTCATACTGACTTTTCTGACGTGACTGAGCAGTCTTGAGATTCTCGTGAATAATGCTGACTTGTTCTTCGGCCTATTGGATAATATCCGGACCGAAGAGTGGACGTTCCCCAGTTTCTGACTAGTTCAGAGGGGTCCGACACCTTCGTCCATATAACACTTCGAAGGGGGACATCTTCAGACTAGCTTGATAGCTATTATTATAAGAGAACTCGGCATACGGAAGAGATTACTCCCATTTCTTGCCAAAGGAAATTACACAAGCTCAAAGCATGTCCTCGAGAACTTGGTCGACACGTTCAACTTGTCCTTGGGACTGAGGATGAAACGCAATACTGAACGACAGGTGAGTTCCCATAGCTTCTTGGAAACTAGCCCAGAATCTTGAAGTGAACAAGCTACCATGGTCCGAACTGATAACCAGTGGAATACCATGAAGTGAAACAATTCTGGACATGTAGAGAGTTGCAAGCTGACTAGCAGTGATTGTTTCTTTGACCGCCAGAAAATGTGCAACTTTAGAAAGCCGGTCAATGACGACAAGAATAGCATCATTACCTTTCTGCGATTTGGGAAATCCAGTGACAAAGTCCATTTCAACATGGTCCCATTTCCATTCAGGAGTAGAGATAGGTTGCAGAGTTTCAGCAGGCCTTTGATGTTCTGCTTTGATATGACGGCAAACGTCACACTCAGCAACATAACAAGCAATGCCTTGCTTCATATTAGACCACCAGAATCTCTGACAGATGTCTTGGTACATCTTTGTACTACCAGGATGGATGGACAGAGGCGTATCATGAGCTTCTTTCATAACCTTTTTAGTTTGATCCAGGTTTTTCCTCAAACATGGTACCACTAGGCGGCCTTTGAGGTATAAGGCGCCATCATCGACGATAGTGAAGAATGAGGGCTTCCCTTCTGCGAGATGGCATTTAATCTTCTAGACTTCAGAGTCATAACCTTGAATAGTATTTATACCATCTACGAGATCTGGTACAATAGCTAGGGTATTTAGAGAACCCTTAGTAACAACACGGAGATTCATCTTTTGAAACTCTGGGGGAGGGGGAGCAAGTGCACCAGGGGGAACAATATGAAGGTTCATCTTTCTAAATTCTTCGACAAGCGAGGGTTGAACTTTGTGAACCTGGAGGTGGTTGCAGTAAGACTTGCGGCTCAAGGCATCAGCCATTACATTAGCCTTGCCTGGGGTATAGGATATACCCACGTCGAAGTCTGCAACAGTCTCCATCCATCTCTGCTGATGGAGGTTCAGGTCTGGCTGAGTAAACAGATACTTTAGACTTTGGTGGTCGGTGAAGATCTCGCAACGATTACCGAGAAGGTAATGTCGCCACTGCTTCAGAGCATGAATGACAACAGCAAGCTTGAGGTCATGAGCTGGGTAGTTTTCTTTGTTAGGGCGCAGTTGACGAGAGGCATAAGCAATCACTATGCGCTCTTTCATTAGGACACAACCTAATCCTTGATGGGAAGCGTCGTAGTAAATGACGAAGTCCTTCTTAGTATCAGGTGGAGCAAGCACTGGGGCAGAAGTCAACTTGTCTTTGAGTGCCTGGAAACTTTCCTGACATTTGTCTGTCCATTGGAACTTGACGCCCTTATGCAACAGGTTAGTCAGAGGCCTAGCGATCTTGGAGAAGTTCTCGACGAATCGACGGCAATAGCTGGCGAGACCGAGAAAACTTCGGACTTGCTTGACATTCTTTGGAGGAGTCCAATCGAGAATAGCCTAAACTCGTTCAGGGTTGATAGCAATACCATCCTTGGAGATGACATGCCCAAGATAGGTTACTTCGGGGAGCCAAAATTCACACTTGGAATACTTAGCATACAGTTGATGCTCTCGAAGCTTTTCCAACACAAGACATAGATGTTCAGCATGTTCTTCTTTGTTCTTGGAAAATACAAGGATATCATACAGATAAACCACGACGAACTTGTCGAGGTAATCCATGAATATGTAGTTCATCAAACGAGAGAAGGTGGCTGGAGCATTCGTTAAGCCGAATGACATGACGGTGTACTCGTATGATCCATACCGAGTCACGAAGGCGGTCTTTGGGATATCCTCTTCACGAACACGGATCTGGTGGTAACCCAACCTCAAGTCGAGTTTGGAGAACACTGATGAACCAGCCAGTTGATCATAAAGATCATTAATCCAAGGGAGGGGATATTTGTTCTGAATAGTGGCTTGGTTAATAGGACGATAGTTTTGGACTAATCGGTTCGTCCCATCCTTCTTCTTAACAAAGAGAGAAGGTGCTCCCCAAGGAGAGCAACTAGGGCAAATGAAACCTTTGCTAAGAGATTTGTTGATTTCCTCCTTAAGCTCAATGAGTTCATGCGGCGGCATCTTGTAGGGTCGTTTGGCTATAGGGGTGGTGCCTGGTTCCAAGTTGATGATGAATTCGACAGCTCTAAAGGGGGAATCCCCGGAAGTTCTTCCGGAAAGACATCTTGGAATTCGCGAATTACGGGAATGTTTTCAATGCCCTCGAGTGGTGCAGCATTCAATGCATTCAAGGCATAAAGTCTGCCTCGGCATTCTGAACCAGATGAGCCTGGTAAGTAACTATTTCATCGGAAGGGTGTAGCAGATGGACGGTCTTAGTGGCGCAAACTATAGAAGCAGTATGCGCTTTCAACCAATCCATCCCCAGAATGAGGTCGATGTTAGACGACTTTAGGATAATGGGAGAGGCATAGAATTCCAGCCCTTCGATTTCCACGGGGACGTCGATGCCAACCATGGAGGTTTGACATTGTCCCACGGGGGTTTTTACCACTACCGAAGTGTTCATCTCCTCACATTTAACGTCGTGCTTGTATGCAAAATCTTCTGACATGAATGAATCCGATGCTCCTGAATCGAATAAAACAGATGCAGGTATTGAATTACGAGGAGTGTACTCATCATGGTAGCAGGCTGGTCTTGAGCTTCATTAAGATCAACATGGTTGGGATGAACAAGACCATAAGACCTGACATTGGTGTTGTGGGGATGGTTGCTTCCACGGCCAGCTGCAGGAAGGGCTAGTTGATTCTGGTTCTGGTTGCATTCCCTAACACGGTGTCCTGGTTGACCACACCTGAAGCAGAGACCATTATTGGGAGTGGGAACATGAGCTCGGGGTGGTGGAGCTGGAAGTCTTGGCTGCCTAGTTGGTGGGGAGGCAGACGCGGTGCAACATAGGACTGCCTTGGAGCAGGTGCAGTTGGCTGGTACATGCTGTTGGGAATCCATATTCTACGCTTCTGCGAGGACGGGCCCGAAGATGAGCCCGTGTCACGGTTGTGCCTGTGAGAGCTCTGGAGTTCCTGCAGACTAGTTGTCACATCCCTAGTTCTGGTATGCTCTGAGCTAGCTAGTCATGTGTTACATCATGTTTAAATTCTTTTGAATTTGAATTGGGGATTGTTAAACCCTAGCACCAAATGAAATGCAACTAGGATAAAAATAAAAATATTTTCAAAGACCCCAAAATGCCCTCTGAAAATGTTCATGATTTATGATAAAGGTGAAAACCTCTACCAAAAATGATGAGCATATTTCTTGGCCATTTATGGATTTTTGAATTAATTCATATTGTATTTGAGTTGGAGCAAATAAAATCTATAACTAATTTTATAGCTCCAAATATTTTGAAAGTAATTGTGAATCGCTGGTATATTGCAGAGAGCTCCCACAAATAATCTCAGAATTTATATAAATGGTTAATTTTCAAACTAAATCAAAATACAGAAAAATAAATAGAAAAACAGAAATAAAGGAGAGAGAGAAAGTACCTGGTCTCACCTGTGCAGTCCACTACTGTGCGGCCCACTGGCGCAGCGCCAGTCGTCGTCCTTCCGGTGCTAGTGGACAGGGCGCGTGCCCGAGACGCGCTTGCTCCCCGCGCGCCACACCACCTACCTGCCTGGCCGCCCGAGGCCAGCACGACGCCGCGAAGCACCTCGCCGCTGTCGTCCGGATCGCGCCGACCCGCTTGTCTCTTTCCCCTTGCCCCTCCCTCGCCGTTCCCCACCTCACCGAACGCGCCCGCTGCCGCCGACTAGCACCACCGCGGCCATCGCCTCTCCATCGTCCCCTTGAGCAGTCCAGAAGACCCGCCTCGTCGCCCTAGTCCTCTCCATCGAGCCACGTGGCGCTGGACGCCTCGAAGCACCGTCCCCGACCCCTTCATCCTCCTCGGGTCACCGGAGATCCGCCTTGCTGCCCCGCCGCGTCTGGCCTCGCCGACGTCGAGTCGCCGGCGGGTTTAACTCGTTTGACCGGGGTTTGACCACTGGTTTGACCTCCCCTGACATGTGCTCCCAAGCCCCTGATTAGTTAACTCTAGATTAATTAGGTCTAACTAATTTAGTTAACTAAACAAGTCATTGACATGTGGGCCCCGCCCTGCTAACAACCTGGTTAGGGTTAGTTTAGCACTAACTAACTCAGTTAGTGGACTGAGTCACTGACCAGTGGGTCCCACTGGTCAAGTTTGACCTGGTCGACGCCTTTGACCGGCTGACATCACCCCGATGTCATGCTGACGCAATAACTCTTTTTCTGGATTTATTCTTTCATAGGAAATTCCAGAAAATATTTTAAACTTCTAAAAATCATATAAAATCAACCGTAGCTCAGAATGAAATAAATTATATATGAAAAATGATCAGAAAAATCAAATCTATCCATCTGTACCATTTTCATGCATGTTAGAACAACTTATGGCTGCTTTTTAGGCCAAATCACATAAATGGCATTTAAACCCTCACATAGGGAGTTTGAATTTGAACCTAGGGTTCAAACCAACTCCATTTAACATGTTGCTAGTTGCATTAGCTCAAAACACAGCATATTGACATGTCATGATCATGCATCATATTTTGCATTGCATTGATTGTGATCTCCTTCTCTGTTGTCGGTAATTGTCCCCTCTCGATAGACGTGCTTCCGACGATGAGTTTGATGACACCGATGAAGAGCTATACTATCTTCAGAAGTGCCAGTCAGGCAAAAACCCCTTGTTTGTTCCGATACCATCCCACTCTCTCGCTACTGCTCTCTTTTACTGCATTAGGACAAAAATGATTCAACTGTTATATGCTGCGGTAGCTGAACCCCTTTTCCTCTGCATGACCTGTCATTGCCATAGTAAATAGATGAAACCCACTAGCATGAGTAGGAGTTGTTTGAGCCCTGATGTGCCTACTCATTCATGCTTTTTTGTCATGCCTGCTACTGCTTAGAGTTGAGTCAGGTCTGATTCATCGGGGATGAATTGGAATAGTGATGAACATGTCCTACTGTGTGTGAGCTAAGTGTGTGAACACAATTTGGTAAAGGTAGCGGCAAGAGGCCATGTAGGAGTACATGGTGGGTTGTCTCATTGAAACCGTTCTCAGGAACTGAGTTCTGTGTTTATGATCCATGAACAACTACTACCACGCATTGGGCCCGAAACCAATGGACCCTCTCGACTTATTAACTGCCCTTGCCCTTTGTCCAGGAGTTGCAACTAGTTTCTGGTGTTTGTAGGATATGTGTTGGCGGCCGTGCATAGCGCTGACCCTAGGGGTGGGCTATGATGCGGTAGATACACCGTGGCATGGTGTACCAGGCGCCCGTTTGGTGTCTCGGGAACACTGCACACATTGTTTGGGGCTATAAGAGAAACTCCGGCCGGATCTCCTCACGGATGGAACCCGAATAGGCGATAAACCTAGACTAGAGACTTGTGTGGTTAGTCAAGTCGTGGCCGACTCCCTCGCCAGGCTTCTACTTGAAGGTTGCCGAGATACACGACGTGTACATGGTGGTAAGTGGCGAGAGCATGTGTGAAGGAGTACACCCCTGCAGGGTTATAAATGATCTATTCGAATAGCCGTGTCCGCCGTAAAGGACTTCTGGGTTGCCTGTACAGTTCATAGATAACTTGAAGTGGATACTCTAAAACTCGCAAGATAAGTGTGAGTGCTATGGATGGCCTTCTCGTAGGGAGACGGGAGCAGATCCATAGTGGTGTATTGAATGGTGAATATGTGGACTTGTGTGCGCCACCTCAAAAGAGTTGCTTGCAGTCGTAGTTCAGGTAGCCACTGAGTCAAAGCTGGGTTGCTGCAATTAAACTTCACTACCCCTTTGTTGATACCGATGCATATGTAGTTAGTTATGATGTAAGTCTTGCTGGGTACATTTGTACTCACGTTTGCCTATTTTATGTTTTTGCAGAGAGACTATAGTCTCGCTAGTAGTTCCGTGTGGACTTCGACGTTCAGCTCGTTACCTAGCTACGATCTTGTGCCCTCGGCAGGATCTGGTAGATAGTTAGGCTTCTCAGCCTTTTTCATTTGTAGATGTCTGTACTCAGACATGTTAAGCTTCCGCATGTGCTTGGACTTGTATGCTTTGAATGTTGGGTCATGAGACCCATGTTTGTAATATCTGACTCTTCGGAGCCTAGTGAATAAATACTTTGAGTCGTAGAGTTTTGTTGTGATGCCATGTTGTATTTGCACATACCAATTATATTGTGTGTATGTTATTGAAATGCTTGGTATGTGTGGGATCCAACAATCTAGTTGTTTATCCTTGGTAGCCTCTCTTTTGGGGAAATGTAGTCTAGTGTTTTCACTCGGCCTTGGTAGTCTGCTACAGCCTGGTTCACCGGAGTCCTGCTAGCCCAGTACTACTACTCCGGAACACTTAGACTGGCCGGCATGTGATTCACTTCGTTCCTGTGTCTGTCCCTTCGGGGAAATGTCACACGGTGACTTCCGGAGTCCTGCTAGCCTGCTACAGCCCGGGTTCTCGGAGTCCTGTTAGCCCAGTTGCTACAGCCCAGATTCACACGCTGATGACCGACATGTTCGATGTTGTTTCATGTATGCCTGTCCCTGTAAGTTAGTGCCACTTTGGGTTCATGACTAGTCATGTCGGCCCGGTTCTCTGTCATATGGATGCTAGCGACACTATCATATACGTGAGCCAAAAGGCGCAAACGGTCCCGGGCCAGGTAAGGTGGCACCCGTGGGAATACCGTGCGTGAGGCTGCAAAGTGATATAAACTGTTACATGCCAGATCAGTGTGACTTAGGATTGGGGTCCTGACAGCTTTGGTATCAGAGCCTAACTGCCTGTAGGATTACCAAGCCAAACTGGTCGAAGTTGAGTCTAGAAATGCTTTAGTTATATAAGGGAATTGATTGTGGAAGGGAACGTAAGGCTCTTTTTCTCCTTTATCTTATGCCCTTCTGATCCGAGTCATCCTCTTCCTTTCTACGGGTTTAAGAACTAGGCCTTCTCATCTATCTATCAGGATGATGAGTTACTATGATAGAGACTTATAGGATTGATGGATTTAACCCCCAGTTCAGTTTCTACTACTTCCGTGTGTTCATAGTTGGTCTCGGAACCTTGTTATTGTGCATCTGAGTGGTCATGCCACTATTTTGGAGGATGTCTCAAATCTTTTTGATCATTTACAGCCGTTATGTTGTCCGAGTCATCCTAGGTTACTAAATAGTCTGATGCATTTGCTAATCCTTTCCATGTTCCTGATGTCCATTTGGGCCAGATTAATCGCAATAATCAGTGAGTTGAGGTACTCTGTTGCCTCGACATATATGTTGGAGCTACTATTATGATCCTAGGTGTTTTAGGGAGCCACCTAGCAATCTAGCCATGTTTTGTGTTCCGGTGTGATGATTCTGGCCACCATTCTCGAAAGCATCCCGTGATGCCATTTAGTACTAGGTATTCTATTCCTGGGTTCTTGAACCCAAGATTCACCCTACTTACCTCCTGCTGATAGTGTTTGCTTGTTCCTTTAGGATATTAGTAACCTTGCAAGAGTCCTCGAGGTCCGTGGTATTTCTTTCTTCCAAATACCATGAACCATTAAGGCAGAAGTTCTTTGAACCAAAATATCACAATCAGAGTACTCTTGAGGAGTTCTCCATTCATAATTGTGATTCTGCCAGCTCTACCTTTCTGCATGGGTTATCTGGAAGAAACCTGTTGAACTTGGTTCGACATATTAATCTATGCATCCACAACTCAGAAAGATATATGTTCCTTGAGTTGTTCTCTTTAGTTGTATTCTGACCCCCGTCTATCATTTGATATGCAAGAGTATGCGTGCATTCGCTGTCGATGCCTATTATTCTTGTGGTCTATCAAGCCATTCTATTCTGGAATGGCTAGGAGAAACAAACTCCCGTACCTCATCCATATCTAGGAGTGGGTCAAAGCAGTTGTATTCCGCATATCAAAATGCCAATCCAGCTTTTGTTCTGTTCTACCTTGGAGTGTTGCCTCCTTATGTCAGGATTGTCATGAGAATTGCACCACCTCTTACGAAATCTTGACACAGTGATACTTCTCACCATCATCATTCGCTCCTTGGTTCCGTGTTATTGCAACCGAAATACCGACAAGTGAACCGTGATGTGTGAAATCGATACTCCTAGCAACTAGTTGCTTGGTAGTAAATGGACAATATTCTCATTCTTAGCGTGTTGGTTATTGAATCATCATTCTAAGATAGATTGTGCTACCTAGTCCATATTCCTGGCGCACTCCTCGATCAATGAGTTAGGATTATGTCAATCCCTCACTCTTTTGATCATATCATCTTGCCCTGAAAAGCAAGGTTGTTCTCGAGCTTAGTAACATATCGGTGGTTCGTGATTTTCCGAAGATCTTCTTGGAAGTATTACCTGGCTGTCACTTGACCGCTATGTTGAGTTCGTGATCAAGTTGGTTTTCTTATAAATCACCCCTTCCCCAAGAATCCGTGTTGGATATCCCTGAGCTAGTTGGTTGAGCTAGACAACAACTTGGAGAGTTGGAAGGTAGAAGCTTTGCTTAACTTAGTTCATCTCTAAGGGATATCTTCTATGTGTGTGTGTGTTGAAGAAAGATGATATCTCCATTGATTGGTCCTCGTGATTAGTTGTTGGATCTATTGCCTTGTGAAAACTTTGACTTGAGTATGGGCTATCGTCAAGTCAAATCAGAACCAATGATGTTCGTAATGTTGTCTTACTCGTGGTTGATCCCTCGAGCATACACCATTACATCTTTTGGTCTGACCAATGCTATCACCGTGTTCACATGATGGTGGAAGTCCAGTGATATGGAAATTCCGACGAGTCGCTGTTGAGCCCATCAACATCATTTTGTCTCCCCCATGATTCATGTTGAACATTATACTAGTGCTGGAAACTTTTATAAGCATTATCTTCATGTCCCGTTCATGAAGCATATGTTCGGATGAAAGAAGTGACTTCCTCTAATTCATGTGTATTTGATGCAAGTTGCCGTCGTGGATTCGAGAAATATTGTTTTTGTTTCCTCTGGAATCTTCCCAAGTTAATCCCGCATATGTGCGAAGTACTCTATGGTTTGATAGGTTGGCCGCCTCCATTCTATATGTGTTTCCTAGCACACCAATCCACTGATTGATTTGTTCAAGGAGAAGAAGTTCCTTCTTAAGAATCATGACTTATGTTAGGACTTCGTTATCCTCGATGACGGTTCCCCAACCTGAACTTGGTAGTATTTTATTATAAGACTACCACATGGTCATGCTTGTCTCAGACAACGTATTCACCTGTTTGTAGCAAAACCAACTCATATTTTGGAGCTTACTACCATAGTCCATTTCCCGAGAATCTCGCAACGTCGTTTCGTCGATTTGTGTCGCAAACTATCATTTTTCTTTCTAGACTCGATGAGTCTGGAATATCCTGACACCAACCAGATCTGAATCTCAGGCAGATATGATGGTTGGAACCTTTTCCCAAGAACTATAATATTGGTCTCTGTGTAACCCGGTAAAGTGGATGTCGTGGAAGACACACCTAGTCGGAAGACCTAATATTGTAGTATCTTGATTGAAGAAGTTGGCCACCCCCATAAGGATTTCGTAGGATTTACTCCAGAAGTTGTTCCTTATGGATTCTTTGTATTTCGAAGTCCGACCACTACTTGATGGCTATGTTGATGCTTTAAATCATGACCATGGTAACCAGTACATCAAGGAGAACATTAGAAGTGGAGTGCTAAATGTCTCTCGGTCGATCATCCAGATTTCGTTCCCTTGGCCTCGTTAAGGTGAAATCCGAGAAAGGGTTGTCTTTCTATGCATCTGCATTGTCCATCACTATTCGTCAAGGTAGTAAGATGTGTTGCCAGGATCCTCGACTCGGATGTTGGTAGAACCTTGATGAATATGTAAATGCTCAAGTTCTTGAGAGCACGTGCAAGCAAAATCATCCCTTGCGTTGTCTTCAACAAGGTAGTTCACATCATCCATTCTAGCCCGAGTATGTCATTCTTTCGAACTCCTTTAAACGATCCTTTATGAATTGCCTCAGGATGGTATGGAGAGTTTCAATGATGTATGGATCAAAAGTAATTCTTTTTGCCACTTAAGGGAATAATTCTACGAGTCACCTTCCCTAAGGTGTCCCATTATGGAATCATGGTGATTATTTCATCGCTATCTTGAGATCTTGCCCCACCCTCTTCAGCGTGGGATTTTTGCCTACCAATAGAACCTTGTCATCTACCTCTTTCCATCACTCCTGATGTGTGCTTCACATCTCAGCTTGTAAGATGTATCTATGTCTCATTCCGTGAGTTAATCCTGAGTTGTTCGATCTTTGATAAGATTGATCCTTCTAGAGTTTTCTCTTTCCTCTCATTGTCATGTTAGTTGGAGTTCTCGGGGCAAGACATCGAGACAATGATGGTGATCGAATCAACGGTACTATGAAGTGCCACCTGGATCATGAAGATTGTGTTAGTTTGCGTTTCCCTTCCATCTTACCCTACGCTTGAATCTCGAGACGAGATTCTTGCTTAGTGGGGGTGAGTTGTCAGATCCCTAGTTCTGGTATGCTCTGAGCTAGCTAGTCATGTGTTACATCATGTTTAAATTCTTTTGAATTTGAATTGGGGATTGTTAAACCCTAGCACCAAATGAAATGCAACTAGGATAAAAATAAAAATATTTTCAAAGACCCCAAAATTCCCTCTGAAAATGTTCATGATTTATGACAAAGGTGAAAACCTCTGCCAAAAATGATGAGCATATTTCTTGGCCATTTATGGATTTTTGAATTAATTCATATTGTATTTGAGTTGGAGCAAATAAAATCTATAACTAATTTTATAGCTCCAAATATTTTGGAGGTAATTGTGGATCGCTGGTATATTGCAGAGAGCTCCCACAAATAATCTCAGAATTTATATAAGTGGTTTAGTTTTCAAACTAAATCAAAACAGAGAAAAATAAATAGAAAAACAGAAATAAAAGAGAGAGAGAAAGTACCTGGTCTCACCTGTGCAGTCCACTACTGTGCGGCCCACTGGCCCAGCGCCAGTCGTCGTCCTCCTGGCGCTAGTGGATAGGGCACGTGCCCGAGACGCGCTCGCTCCCCGCGCGCCATGCCACCTACCTGCCTGGCCGCCCGAGGCCAGCACGACGCCGCGAAACACCTCGCCGCTGTCGTCCGGATCGCGTCGACCCGCTCGTCTCTTTCCCCCTGCCCCTCCCTCGTTGTTCCCCACCTCACCGAACGCGCCCGCCGCCACCGACTAGCACCACCGCGGCCATCGCCTCTCCCTCGTCCCCTTAAGCAGTCCAGAAGATCCGCCTCGTCGCCCTAGTCCTCTCCGCCTAGCCACGCGGCGCCGGACGCCTCGAAGCATCATCCCCGACCCCTTCATCCTCCTCGGGTCGCCGGAGATCCGCCTCGCTGCCCCGCCGCGTCTGGCCTCGCCGGCGTCGAGTCGCCGGCGTGTTTGACTCGTTTGACCGGGGTTTGACCACTGGTTTGACCTCCCCTGACATGTGGGCCCAAGCCCTTGATTAGTTAACTCTAGATTAATTAGAGCTAACTAATTTAGTTAACTCTAGATTAATTAGAGCTAACTAATTTAGTTAACTAAACAAGTCAGTGACATGTGGGCCCCGCCCTGCTAACAGCCTGGTTAGGGTTAGTTTAGCACTAACTAACTCAGTTAGTGGACTGAGTCATTGACCAGTGGGTCCCACTGGTCAGGTATGACCTGGTCAACACCTTTGACCGGCTGACATCACCCCGACGTCATGCTGACGCAATACCTCTTTTTCTGGATTTATTCTTTCACATGAAGTTCCAGAAAATGTTTTAAACTTCTAAAAATCATATAAAATCAACCGTAGCTCAGAATGAAATAAATTATATATGAAAAATGATCAGAAAAATTCAATCTATCCATCTGTACATTTTCATGCATGTTAGACCAACTTATGGCTGCTGTTTAGGCCAAATCATATAAATGGCATTTAAACCCTCACATATGGAGTTTGAATTTGAACCTAGGGTTCAAACCAACCCCATTTAACATGTTGCATTGGCTCAAAACACAGCATATTGACATGTCATGATCATGCATCATACTGTGCATTGCATTGATTGTGCTCTCCTTCTCTGTTGCCGGTAATTATCCCCTCTCGATAGACGTGGTTCCGATGATGAGTTCGATGACACCGATGAAGAGCTATACTATCTTCAGAAGTGCCAGGCAAGCAAAAACCCCTTGTTCGTTTTGATACCATCCCACTCTCTCGCTACTGCTCTCTTTTATTGCATTAGGACAACAACGATTCAACTGTTATATGCTGCGGTAGCTGAACCCCTTTTCCTCTGCATGACCTGTCATTGCCACAGTAAATAGATGAAACCCACTAGCATGAGTAGGAGTTGTTTGATCCCTGATGTGCCTACTCATTCATGCTTGTTTTTCATGCCTGCTACTGCTTAGAGTTGAGTCAGGTCTGATTCATCGGGGATGAATTGGAATAGTGATGAACATGTCCTACTGTGTGTGAGCTAAGTGTGTGAACACAATTTGGTAAAGGTAGTGGTGAGAGGCCATGTAGTAGTACATGGTGGGTTGTCTCATTGAAACCGTTCTCAGGAACTGAGTTCTGTGTTTGTGATCCATGAACAGCTACTACCACGCATTAGGCCCGAAACCAATGGACCCTCTCGACTTATTAACTGCCCTTGCCCTCTGTCCAGGAGTTGCAACTAGTTTCTGGTGTTTGTAAGATATGTGTTGGCGGCCGTGCGTAGCGCTGACCCTAGGGGTGGGCTATGATGCGGTAGATACACCGTGGCACGGTGTATCGGACGCTCGTTTGGTGTCTCGGGAACCCTGCACACATCGTTTGGGGCTGTGAGCGAAACTCCGGCCGGATCTCCTCGCGGATGGAACCCGAATAGGCGATAAACCTGGACTAGATACTTGTGTGGTTAGTCAGGTCGTGGCCGACTCCCTCGCCAGGCTTCCGCTTAAAGGTTGCCGAGATACACAATGTGTACATGGTGGTAAGTGGCGAGAGCGTGTGTTAAGGAGTACACCCCTGTAGGGTTATAAATGATCTATTCGAATAACCATGTCCGCAGTAAAGGACTTCTGGGTTGCCCGTACAGTTCATAGATAACTTGAAGTGGATACTCTAAAACTCGCAAGATAAGTGTGAGTGCTATGGATGGCCTTCTCGTAGGGAGACAGGAGCGGATCCATAGTGGTGTATTGAATGGTGAATATGTGGACTCGTGTGCGCCACCTCAAAAGAGTTGCTTGCAGTCGTAGTTCAGGTTAGCCACTGAGTCAAAGCTGGCTTGCTGCAATTAAACTTCACTACCCCTTTGTTGATACCGATGCATATGTAGTTAGTTCTGATGTAAGTCTTGCTGGGTACATTTGTACTCATGTTTGCCTATTTTATGTTTTTGCAGAGAGACTACAGTCTCGCTAGTAGTTCCGTGTGTACTTCGACGTTTAGCTCGTTACCTCAGCTACGATCTTGTGCCCTCGGCAGGATCTGGTAGATAGTCAGGCTTCTCAACCTTTTTCATTTGTAGATGTCTATACTCAGACATGTTAAGCTTCCGCATGTGCTTTGACTTGTATGCTTTGAATGTTGGGTCATGAGACCCATGTTTGTAATATCTGGCTCTTCGGAGCCTAGTGAATAAATACTTCGAGTCGTAGAGTTTTGTTGTGATGCCATGTTGTATTTGCACATACCGAGCATATTGTGTGTATGTTATTGAAATGCTTGGTATGTGTGGGATCCGACAATCTAGTTGTTTATCCTTGGTAGCCTCTCTTATGGGGAAATGTAGTTTGGTGTTTCCACTAAGCCTTGGTAGTCTACTACAGCCTGGTTTACCAGAGTCCTGCTAGCCTAGTACTATTGCTCCGGAACACTTAGACTGGCCGGCATGTGATTCACTTTGTTCCTATGTCTGTCCCTTCGGGGAAATGTCACGCGGTGACTTCTGGAGTCCTGCTAGCCTGCTACAGCCCGGGTTCCCGGAGTCCTGTTAGCCCAGTTGCTACAGCTCGGATTCACACGTTGATGACCGACAAGTTCGATGTTGTTTCATGTATGCCTGTCCCGGTAAGTTAGTGCCACTTTGGGTTCACGACTAGTCATGTCGGCCCGGGTTCTCTGTCATATGGATGCTAGCGACACTATCATATACGTGAGCCAAAAGGCGCAAACGGTCCCGGGCCAGGTAAGGTGGCACCCGTGGGAATACCATGCGTGAGCCCGCAAAGTGATATGAAGTGTTACATGCTAGATCAGTGTGACTTAGGATCAGGGTCCTGACACCAGTTTCGACATTGATGGCCTTGTTCACCAAGGTGGCGAAATCAGCAAAGTCATGCACTAGAAGTGCGAGCTTGATGTCAGCTTGAAGGCCATCATGGAACTTCTCCTATCTGCATGCATCAGTTGCAATGTCTTCTTCAGCATAGTGGGACAAGTCCAGAAACTCCCGCTGATAAGCTTCCATGGTTTTGTTGCCTTGGGTGAGGTTGCGGAACTCACGCTTCTTCCGGTCCATGACTCCCAGAGGAATGAAGTGGGCACGGAAAGCAGCTTGGAAGTCTGACCAGGTGATGATTGTTCCAACCAACAAAGTACGCCTATGGCTGTCCCACCATTGAGCAGCGGTGAAAGTGCTAGTGATCGACTAGAGCGGGGGGGGGGGGTGAATAGGTGATTTTTATGAAAGTCTTCAAAACATAGAAGTTTTGAAGACAAACGATCGAAATAAACCTATTACCTTTCAGCGGAAGGTAGACTACACTAAACAAGCCATAGTCAAGTATTCAATGAAGTGAAAACACAATGACTAATAACAGCTATGCAATATAGATCAGGTAGGAAGATAGTGTGAAGCCAATCAGAACAAGCAGTCACTCAGTGAAGACAAAAGATAATGCGATCATACAATGACTTCACCAGGGCCAACAGTAAGTAAAGGAAAGGGGAGGATGAAACCAGTGACTCGTTGAAGACAATGATTTGTTGGACCAGTTCCAGTTGCTGTGACAACTGTATGTCTGGTTAGGGAGGCTGAGATTCAACTCAGAAGACCGTGTCTTCACCTTATTCCCCTTGAGTTAAGGACACCTAGTCCTCGCCCAATCACTCTGGTAAGTCTTCAAGGTAGACTTCCGAACCTTCACAGACTTCGTTCACCGGCGATCCACAATGACTCTTGGATGCTCAGAACGCGACGCCTAACCGGCTAGAGGATTCACAGTCCTCAAGTGTAATAATTCTTCAGATCACACAGACAAGAAGACTCAAGTGATGCCTAACACTCTTTGGCTCTGGGTGTTTAGGGCTTTTTCCTTGCAAGGAATTCTCTCTCAAAGGCTTTGAGGTGGGTTGCTCTCAAACGACAAAAGCCGTACACTAACTCTGAGCAGCCAACCGTTTATGGTTGTAGGGGGTGGGCTATTTATAGCCAGTAGGCAACCCGACCTAATTTGTCATAAATGACCCTGGGTCACTAAGGAACTGACACGTGTTCCAACGATCAGATTTCAAACACACACGACAACTTTACTTGGGCTACAAGCAAAGCTGACTCACCCAGCTCTGGATATGTTTTGCTCTCATTGTCTTCGCTCAAAGACATAGGATTTTGGTTAAGCATCACTTTAGTCATTTTGACTGGTTCACTTGGACCCCACTTAACAGTACGGTGGTTCCTATGACTCAACAAAGAAGAAAAAGAACGATGAAACAACTAAGTCTTCGCGCTCCATAGTCTTCACACGTTGTCTTCTCTTGTCATAGACTTCAATGTGAATGTCTTCACATCCCACCTTTGACTTCAATGTCTTTATACATTTTTAGGGGTCATCTCTGGTAGGAAAACCGAATCAATGAGGGACTTCTACTTGTGTTATCCTGCAATTCTCACAAACACATTAGTCCCTCAACCAGGTTTGTCGTCAATACTCCAAAACCAACTAGGGGTGGCACTAGATGCACTTACAATCTCCCCCTTTTTGGTGATTGATGACAAACTGGTTGAAGTTTTCAACGGGGAATAGAATATGTGAAATTGCAAAGGATAGGGTATTGCCTTCATAAGTCGCAAGGGCTCCCCCTGAAGATGTGCATATAAGTAATTTGCTTTTGGAATGCAAATGCACATGGAAGGTTGTACTTGTGGAGATCCTCTTCAACCTATGATGACAATTCATCATGCATGATATGATGTAACGAAGATAATGACATGCATAATGGAAAATGGACGTCTGCAAAATGATCTAAGTGCGGAATTTATCGTCGCACATGCGGAATTTGTCATCGCATCACAGAATAGCAAATAAGTAGCAGACGACCATCGAGTTTAAGTGTTACAACTCAAAGAACCAAATGTATCAAAAACAAGAGTTGTAAGCACTTGGCAAAAGTAGCAAAAAGTAAAGCATCCACCCATATTGACCCACTTGAAGAATATCAACTCATATGCTTCTCCCCCTTTTGTTAGTGAGGACCAAAAATGTTTGAAGACATAGAGCGCCTACTCGTTCCCATGAGGTGTAGGTGAGGCAGCAGGGTCGTCGTTGAGATCCAGTGGTGCAGAAGAACTTGGTGCAGTGTTGACACGCGCTGAAGTTGGAGGAGGTGAAGTTGCATCATCTTGGTCATCGATGACTCTGGCATTGACGGTCGCAACTGAGGACGAGTAGCCAGAGTCTTCAAGTGAGGGAGTCTGACGCAAGTGAGCATTTCTGGGAGGAGTTGAGTCAAACTTGAACCATTCGGTGAAGCCATCGTCTTGCAGATCGGCTTCAGCAGTAAGTAGGGTCAAACTCTTCCACGACCTCCGACATGTTTCATGAGTGACAAAGGCATTCTTGGTGGCAAGATTGCGAATGCGGTTGACATCCACCAAGAGGCTTTGCATCTGACGCTTAAGCCAGTCGTGATGTTTGTCCTGTTTCTGATGCAGCGCGACGAGAAGCTCTCGGTCATTTAGGACACGAGACCGTCTTCGAGGCCTTTGCACAATGGTGCTACCAGTGGCGTCAGTCTGAGCGCGAGGGGCACGTGTGTTACCAGCAAGAGGATAAACACGAGAAACTGCTAGAACTCCTTCAATAGGCTGGGTGAAGCTTTGGTGATCAGCATTGTGAAGATAAAGGGGATCCTTAGCCGGCTCTGGGTAAATAGCTTCAACTGACAGATCAACCTCTAGCAAGAATATGAGATGATTGCGCGTAGACGGCTGATAGTTGAAGGCGGAGTTACGCTTGATAAGACGCATGACCCATGGAGCATAGAATTTCAACCCAAAGATGTCAGAGCCAGATGCAGCCAACTGCCTGATGAAGAAGTCTTGAGCATTGAAGCTGATGCCATTGAAGATATAGAAAACCAAAGTCTTCATTGCTCCTTCAAGCTTCGTTGCAGATGAATGTCCTTTGACAGGCCATAGAGTCTTCCTGATGATATGGTAAATGGTGTGAGGCAGGTACTCTAGGTCTTCAACAAAGAACTCAGATGGGTATTCAGCGTCGTGAGGCACAGGCTTCATCATGCTCAGCATTTGACTCATGTTGGGTTCGGGCTTCTGAAAGATGCTTACCAAGGCATTTTGGTGTTGTTGACAACCTGGTTCATAGTATTCACCAGGAGTGGGCAGGCCTGTGAGCTCAATGATATCAAGAGCTTTAGCTTCATGATGGACATTGTCTGTCATCCACTCAAGGACCCAAGTCTTTGGATCCCTGTTGCAGCCTCGAATGTGGAGAGTTGCATAGAACTATAGCAGAAGCTCTTCATTCCAGTGCTCCTTATCTGTGACAAACTGCAACAGTCCAGCATCTCTGAAGCAATCCAATGCTTCTTCAAGGCAGAGCATGCCAGCTATAGCTTCAGAGTTGAGGCGCATATGTGGAAATATGTGCTCTTGATTGTATAGGACGCAGGAATAGTAGTCGCGCTGCTGATAGCTCCAGAACCGATCTGATGAAATGCGAGGTCTGGTATAAGGGTTCTTGGAGCTGTTGAAGAAGGTGTTATGTGCCACGAAGCCATTCACATTGAAGACCCCAGGAGAAGTGGCAGTGCCTGGGAATCATGGAAGTCTTGGCTTGGGCTTTTGGACTTGAGGTCTGTGCTCGACATGGTACTCAAATTGTGGACCCGCAGCAGGTGGAGGAACCAGAACGGGCCAGCGAACCATAACTGGCTGACCACGATCAAATACCAGCTCAATTGTATGAGGTCTTGGAGGGGGAACAGGAGCATTGGCATTGTCTTCATGGGCTTCAGGGGCCACATTGGGTTCAGGTGCTTGTACCTCAGGTGCTTCAGCATTGACTTCGGGTGCAGCAGTGGCTTCAGATGCTTGGACTTCTAGCACCGTATTAGCTTCAGTCATGACAACGTCATTGGCTTCAACGGTGATGTTGGTGGTCGCCTCAGGGCTGTTAACCTCCACTTCAGGAGCTGGAGGGTCGGACACGTTCTCCTTGAGAACAACATCTTGGTGGGACGGGGGTGTAGCAAATCTTTCAACTCTTGGTGCTTCTTCTTCATCGGTTGATGCAGCCGGAATATCTTCAGCCATTTTGGTTTCGGACTCAGACACGTGCATAGTGGGAGTGACTTGGGGCTTTGTTCCTTTGCGAAGCCTGCATAATGCTAGCGACGCTTGTGGAGATGGAGTGTGCTGGGCCTCAAAGTCATCGTCTTCTTGCACTGGTGGGGTAGCTTACGGTTGGGGAGAGCTTGGAGTGTCTTGTCGTTGTGGGTGATCAGCCCATGATGCATCCTGAGCAGTTGGCGTTAGAGGACGACCAATGCTGATGAGTTTGCTGTGCGTGAGCACAGGCGATGATACCAATTGGTGCTCGATCTGAGGAAGGACTTCATCATCTTCAACATTGTCGTGAGGACCAATGTCTCCAGCTGCGGTGGGGTCAACAACTGGATTGTCTTCACCTTCCGGAGCCTTTGCAGAAGCAGGCTCATGAATTACCACTTGGTGTTCTTGATTTTCAGACGCAGGACGAGCCACTGAGATTGGCTCGACATTAAGGGGCTCTGTGGGAGCAGCCCGATCTCTCTTCTTGGTTTTGCGTTTCTTGGTTGGAGGAGCATCATCAGTAGTTCCCTTGGTTTTGCGCTTTCTGGCTTCAGCTTCAGCAGCCCTTGTTTTCTTCAGTTCAGAAGCCACTGTGGGGACCTTAGGCTTCGAGCCTGTCATACTAGCTGGGAAGACAACTGGATGTACTTCCTGCCTTGGTGCTTCGGGTTCAGCCACTGCTGGCTTCTTCTTCTTCTTCTTGGCTGACATTCTGGGGTCGATTCCTGGTCGCCCCAAGGCCTTGCGCTTTTCAACCTCATTGTATCCTTGGACACATTTAGCGGCAAGATCCTTCATGCGCTCACGAGAACCTTTGGCTTCTTCTCGTTTGGTTCAGAATGCTTCCTTAAGCTCATGCATCATGGTCTGGAAGTTTTGAATGTCTTCAACATTGAGCTTGGCCATGTGCTTCTTGAACTGAGCCTTTTCATAATCTATCTTATGCTTCAGTTCAACAATCCTCTGAGCTAGAGCCAGCTCAGCAGCAATGGCTTCGTGGAAGGCGATGCTTAGGCCAATCGGAAGCTGAAGATCATCAAAGCTAACATTTGGGCTGTCAAACCACTCATCAATGAACGTGTTGATGATTTCAACATCAAAGAGAGGAAGGTCATTGAAGATTTCTGCCTCTTGCTTGCTCTTGATCAACTGCTCAAGAGCATCATCGCCAAGATCGTCGTCGCTGGACAGATCAATGGCGTCATTGCGCAGAATAGCAGCAGCAGTCAGTGCTTGGCTAGTGGGTTGCAAGGGCATCTTCACTTTGGAGGGCTTGGAGATGCATGACAAATCTTCAGACTGCACATTGTGTTCAGGAGGTGCAGTGGCCAGAGGCTTCGCCCGTGAGACCTTTGGTGCTAGGGCAGGCTTTGAAGCTTTAGGCTTCTTAAGCTTCTTTGGCTTCGGTGGTGCATGTGCTTCGTCAGATTCAGCATTATCTGTAGGTTGATCCACGACAACCCCTTGAACCATAATATGAGTGATGAGACCTTCTAGGTTGTAGAAGGGCCCAACCAAATTGGGTTCAGCTTCTCGTGTGTCGTCAGCACGTGGCACAGAGGGGCGTGGGTTGAAGTCTAATCCCAATGACTTCTTGTTTTCCTTGGCAGAGTTCTGTGCAAACTGATAGTTGCGCTTGAAGAGATTGTCTTCGCGACACCATAACAGAGAGGATGGGTCGGCATTAGCAGGCTGAGGTCCACGAAGCATGCAGGTGTAAAGGCCTTGAGCAATAGCTTCAGATTGTGATTTGGGCTGAAGACCTTTGTATATGATATCTCCCCAGGGGCCCTTGATGGCACTCTTCTCAGCATATTCGTCGGTCATGAATCTGTACTTGAACCATTCCTCTGCCCAATGTCTTCGAATCCATTGGATTTGGTTCTTGCGTTCTCCATAGGTCTCTTCTGGATCTGACTTGTATAGCTCATAGAGATCTGGTGGCAGGTCCTTGGCAGTGTTTCCACGGCGCTGTCTGCCTCCCTTCCTTGCAGACTTTTCTGATGCCATGAAGTTTAAACTGAAAGGCTTCAAAACTGTCAAAGTCTTCCGTCTACTGGTCAGACAAGAACTGGCTTCAGGAGAATTTATATGATGCTGTAAGAATTCGTATAGGAAATATTAGACCCAGACACGGTGCACAATTATCGTGGCGCTCCGAAGTCAAATTCCACGTTAATATATTCACACTCAGAATGTAAGTCTTCATTGTTTGAAGATATACTTTACTTCGTGTGTTGCACATCTAAGTCGTCAACATGCTTAAGTGTTAGGATGTGTGCCTGATCACAGGACGTTTGAGGATTCCAAGATATTTAGCTCACACCGTAACTTGCAAAACCTCTTCTCATCCAAGGGCTTGGTGAAGATATCTGCCAATTGCTCTTCAGTGTTGACGTGAATGATATCAATATCTTCCTTCATAACATGATCTCTGAGAAAGTGATGATGAATTTCAATGTGCTTTGTCTTCGAGTGCTGAACTGGGTTGTTGGCAATCTTGATGGCGCTTTCGTTGTCGCAGTAGAGTGGCACTTACTTCAGATGAATGCCATAGTCTTTGAGTGTTTGCTTCATCCATAGAAGCTGACCGCAGCAAGATCTAGCAGCAATGTATTCAGATTCAGCAGTGGAGAGAGATACACAGTTCTGCTTCTTTGAAGACCAACATACAAGTGATCGTCCCAGAAAATGACACGTGCCTGATGTAGACTTGCGATTCACCTTGTCACCAGCATAATCAGCATCCGAAAATCCAATGAGATCAAACTCTGAGCCCTTTGGATACCATAATCCTAATGTTGGGGTATGAGCCAAATATCTGAGAATTCGCTTCACAGCTAAGTGATGTGATTCCTTTGGTGCCGCTTGGAACCGGGCACACATGCAAACACTAAGCATGATATCTGGCCTAGATGCACATAAATAAAGCAAGGAACCAATCATGGAGCGGTATACCTTTTGATCAAACTCTTTACCATTGTCGTCGGGACCCAGATGGTGTTTGGCTGGCATTGGCGTCATGTAGCCTTTGCAGTCTTGCATTCCAAATTTCTTCAGGCAATCTTTGAGGTATTTCTCTTGAGATATGAAGATGCCGTTGCGTTGCTGACGTATTTGAAGACCAAGGAAGAACTTCAACTCACCCATCATGGACATCTGATATTTCTCTTGCATCATATATCCAAACTCATCACTGTATTTCTGATTAGTGGAGTCAAAAATAATGTCATCCACATATATTTGGCACACAAACAGTTCACCATCATATGTCTTCGTGAAGAGAGTGGGATCGAGAGAACCAGGTTTGAAGCCTTTGCTCTTCAGGAAGTCTTTGAGTGTGTCATACCAAGCCCGAGGGGCTTGTTTGAGGCCATACAGTGCCTTGTTGAGCTTGTACACCATGTCAGGATGTTTTGGATCTTCAAAGCCAGGCGGTTGTGCAACATACACTTCTTCTTCAATCTTGCCATTGAGAAAAGCGCTCTTCACATCCATTTGATACAGAAGAATGTTATGATGATTTGCATAGGCCAACAGTATGGGTATAGCTTCAAGCCTAGCCACAGGAGAAAATGTTTCATCAAAGTCAATCCCTTCAACGTGAGTATATCCTTGAGCAACGAGACGAGCTCTGTTTCTGACAACTTGACCATGCTCGTCTTTCTTGTTGCGATATATCCATTTAGTGCCTATTATATTGTGCTTGCGAGGATCAGGACGCTTAACCAGTTCCCATACATTATTCAGCTCAAACTGTTGAAGCTCTTCTTGCATAGCTTGAATCCATTCAGGTTCCATGAAGGCTTCATCAACTTTCTTGGGTTCAGATATTGAGACGAATGTGAAGTGCCCACAGAAGTTTGCTACCTGTGTTGCCCTTGAACGAGTGAGTGGACCTGGTGCATTGATGCTATCAATTATCCTCTCAATCTGTACTTCATTTGCAACACGAGGATGAACACGACGAAGATTTTGCTCTTGCTGATCATTGTCATCGTTAGAAGGATTGTCTTCAGGCTCAGCATTGTCTTCATGTTGATCAGGTGCAGAGATGATAAGTTCCTCTTCAGGCTGAGCTTCAGATGGTATGATTTCTCCAGTTCCCATAAGTTTGATTGATTCACTGGATGGAACTTCATCTAGCACATTTGGCAGGTGCTCTCTTTGTGATCCGTTAGTCTCATCGAACCTCACATCCACAGTTTCAACCACTTTATATTGAAGGAGGTTGAAGACTCTGTAGGAGTGCGAATCCTTTCCATATCCAAGCATAAAACCTTCATGTGTTTCGGTGCAAATTTTGAAGTGTGATGTGGATCCTTGATCCAGCACCTGGCGCCAAATACTCTGAAGTAACTGACATTTGGCTTCTTGCCAGTAAGGAGCTCATAGGATGTCTTGTTCAGAAGCTTGTGAAGATAAACACGGTTGATGATATGGCATGTAGTATCAATGGCTTCAGGCCAGAACTTTCTTGGAGTCTTGTATTCATCAAGCATCGTCCGGGCCATCTCAATAAGTGTTCTGTTCTTGCGTTCCATGACGCCATTCTACTGTGGCGTGTGCGGAGCTGAGAATTCATGTGTGATGCCCAAAGTATCAAGATAAGTATCTAGGACAGTGTTCTTGAATTCAGTGCCATTGTCACTTCTGATGTGCTTGATCTTGACGCCATAGTTGTTCATGGCTCGATTGGCGAAGCGTCTGAAGACATCCTGCACTTCAGTCTTGTAGAGGATTATATGCACCCAAGTGTATCTTGAATAATCATCAACAATGACAAAACCATACAGACAAGCAGTACTAGTAAGAGTTGAGTAATGAGTGGGACCGAAAAGGTCCATGTGGAGCAGTTCGAAGGGTTGAGTTGTTGTCATGATTGTCTTCAAGGGATGCTTGGCCCTCGTCATCTTTCCTGCTTCACAGGCACCGCATAAGTGAACCTTCTTGAACTTGACACCCTCGATGCCTATGACATGCTTCTTCCTTGCAAGAGTGTGCAAGTTCCTCATGCCAGCATGCCCTAGCCTCCGATGCCAGAGCCAGCATTCAGAAGCTTTTGCTAGAAGACATACGGCAAGCTGTGGTCCTGCCGAGAAATCATCTTTCCGATACCCTTCAAAGACTAGAGACTTGTTAGATTCCATTAGAACAAGCCAACGATATTTTCCAAACATCACAATCATGTTCAAATCGCAAAGCATTGAGACAGACATTAAGTTGAAACCAAGGGATTCAACAAGCATGACTTTATCCATGTGTTGATCCCTTGAGATTGCAACTCTACCTAGAACCAGTACCTTGCTTTACCAGTGTCAGCAAATGTGATGTGACTTTTGTTAGATGGACGTAAGGTTGAGTCCATGAGAAGACTTCGCTTGCCAGTCATGTGATTAGTACACCCACTATCAATAATCCATTCTGAAGCAGCTGGTGTCGTACCCTACAGTGTAGTTAGGGGGATAGGCTTCACGAAGAGAATTTTGAAGCATAAACATTTGATGAGCAAGTGGATTATGAAAGCTTAGATCGAGGTTAGGACTGATAGGGCAAGTAGCAAGCGACTCAGGAACAAAATACATAATAAGACCATTTGGGCATTTGATCTTGCGCCCTACAAGAAGTTTAAGGTCCCCAGCAATAGCTTCAGAAGAATCTGGTTTTCGGCTGGAGACCTTTCCCTGCAAAAGAGAGTTAAGCTTTCTTAGCCACCCACATCTTCAAGGGTGGCTTCGAAGCAATGAGTCTAAGTGCAGCATCTGAGAATTTTGGCTTTGGAGCCCTAGCAAAAAGTCTTGCAGGTGGACAATAGTACTCATAATAATAAGTAGAGTAGTTCTTGGTCTTATGAACATGGCAGTTTGATGAAACGCGCTCATATTCACAGGCCTAAGTATGGCTTCCCTGCAAAACATTTGCTTTAGTGCGACTCAGGTGGGTCCTTTGTCTGTATGAAGCCTTTGGACCATATGAAGTCTGTGGTCTGGGGTTTTTCTTCTTCACTTGTGGTGTCATGACGACATTCACACAAAGATTCTCCAACACCCTTTTCGGCACCTAGACTTTCTTCATAGGTGGCCCATTCCTGCAGTTAGTACCAATATACCTGGCAAACACTTCACCATTCTGATTCTTAAACGGTTTATAGTTTGCATCAAAGGATTCATCAATAACAATGGGATTAGCACAATTGAAGCCTGACAGAGTGGATGGATCCACTGAGGGTTCCTTTGCAGCAACCCATGTGGTTTTGGGGTACTGCTTAGGTTTCCAGTAAGAGCCATCAGCATTCATTTTCCTTTCGAACCCAAGACCCTCCTTTCTAGGGTTTCGGTTCAGGATCTGCCTTTTGAGGACATCACATAGTGTCTGATGCCCTTTGAGATTTTTGTACATCCCTGTTTCAAGCAATGTCTTCAATCTAGCATTTTCATCAGCAATTGCAGTGGTATCCTCAGCAGAGGGGTTAGTTACCACATCAACAGTTGAAGATATTACAATAGTAGCAGCAGTAGAACATCCAGGAACAGAAGTAGTGTTGTCACACTCAATGCATTTAAGACATGGTGGTTCAAATCCTTCCTGAGCGAGACTGATCTGTTTGGCGCGAAGTGACTCGTTTTCCTTTTGAAGATCTTCATGAGCCGCTCTCAATTTCTCAAGATCTTGCTTCCTTTGAAGATAATCATAGGAAAGCTTTTCATGAGTTGTTGAGAGCGATTCATGACGACTTTCAAGTTCCTCATACTTAACATGAAGATTTTTTATGTCTTCAATTAAGGACTGAGATCAAGTCATTTCAGCGTCTAACAGGTCATCGCTTTTGTCTAATAGTTTTTGAATATGTTCCATAGCTTTCTGTTGTTCATTTGCAATTTTAGCAAGTGTTTTGTAGCTGGGTTTGGAACCACAATCAGAGTCATCTTCACTGGATGTTTGATAGTGAGTAGTGCGTGTGTTTACCTTGGCACCGCGTGCCATGAAGCAGTAGGTGGGAGCAGAGTAGTCCTTGTCATTTGCATCGGTGTTGGTGATGAAGTCATTGTCTTCAGTGTTGAAGATGGACTTGGCAACGTATGCTGTAGCCAAACTCGCAACGCCAGAATCGGACTCCTCCTCAGACTCCACCTCCGCCTCCTCAGAAGAGGACACCTCCTCTAAATCCATTTCCTTACCAACAAACGCACGAGCCTTGCCAGATGAGCTCTTCTTGTGTGATGAAGACTTTGAGGAAGACTTGGAAGAAGACTTTGAGTATTTCTTCTTCTTCTTCTTGTCGTCAGAATCATACTCCTTGCTCTTCTTTTTCTTCTTGTTCTCATTGTCCCACTGCGGACACTCAGAGATGTAGTGGCCAGGTTTCTTGCACTTGTGGCATGTTCTCTTCTTGTAGTCATGAGCAGAAGCTTCATCATTCCTTGAGCTTGATCGTGAAGACTTTCTGAAGCCTTTCTTCTTGGTGAATTTTTGGAACTTCTTCACAAGCATAGCAAGCTCCTTTCCAATGTCTTCAGGATCATCAGAACTGCTGTCAGATTCTTCTTCAGATGAGGAGACAGCTTTTGCCTTCAAGGCACGAGTTCGCCCATAGTTGGGACCGTAGATGTCTCTTTTCTCAAAAAGCTGAAACTCATGTGTGTTGAGCCTCTCAAGTATGTCAGACGGATCGAGTGTCTTGAAGTCAAGACATTCTTAAACCATCGGAGCTAGGTTGTCAAATGAGTTGTCAAGTGATCTCAGGAGTGTCTTGACGACTTCATGCTTGGTGATCTCAGTAGCGCTGAGGGCTTGAAGCTCATTTGTGATGTCAGTGAGTCGATCAAACGTGAGCTGGACATTCTCATTGTCATTTCTCTTGAAGCGGTTGAAAAGGTTGCGAAGGACACTGATTCTCTGATCTCTCTGGGTTGAGACGCCTTCGTTGACCTTGGAGAGCCAGTCCCAGACTAGCTTAGATGTTTCCAAAGCACTCACACGGCCATACTGTCCTTTGGTCAGATGACCACAGATGATGTTCTTCGCAGTGGAGTCCAGTTGAACGAACTTCTTGACACCAGCAGCGGTGACACCTTCACCAGCCTTGGGAACGCCATTCTTGATGACATACCATAGGTCGACATCAATGGCTTCAAGATGCATGCGCATCTTATTCTTCCAGTAGGGATATTCAGTTCCATCGAAGACTGGGCATGCAGCGGAGACTTTGATTATCCCTGCAGTCGACATAGCTAAAACTCCAAGTGGTTAAACCGAATCACACAGAACAAGGGAGTACCTTGCTCTGATACCAATTGAAAGTGCTAGTGATCGACTAGAGGGGGGGTGAATAGGCGATTTTTATGGAAGTCTTCAAAACATGGAAGTTTTGAAGACAAACGATCGAAATAAACCTATTACCTTGCAGCAGAAGGTAGACTACACTAAGCAAGCCATAGGCAAGTATTCAATGAAGTGAAAGCACAATGACTAATAGCAGCTAGGCAGTATAGATCAGGTAGGAAGATAGTGTGAAGCCAATCAGAACAAGAAGTCACTCAGTGAAGACAAAAGATAATGCAATCATACAATGACTTCACCAGGGCCAACAGTAAGTAAAGGAAAGGGAAGGATGAAACCAGTGACTCGTTGAAGACAATGATTTGTTGGACCAGTTCCAGTTGCTGTGACAACTGTACGTCTGGTTAGAGAGGCTGAGATTCAACTCAGAAGACCGCGTCTTCACCTTATTCCCCTTGAGCTAAGGACACCCAGTCCTCACACAATCACTCTGGTAAGTCTTCAAGGTAGACTTCTGAACCTTCACAGACTTCGTTCACCGGCGATCCACAATGACTCTTGGATGCTCAGAACGCGACGCCTAACCGGCTGGAGGATTCATAGTCCTCAAGTGTAATAAGTCTTCAGATCACACAGACAGGAGACTCAAGTGATGCCTAACACTCTTTGGCTCTGGGTGTTTAGGGCTTTTTCCTCGCAAGGAATTATCTCTCAAAGGCTTCGAGGTGGGTTGCTCTAAAATGACAAAAGCCGTACACTAACTCTGAGCAGCCAATCGTTTATGGTTGTAGGGGGTGGGCTATTTATAGCCACTAGGCAACCCGACCTGATTTGTCCGAAATGACCCTGGGTCACTAAGGAACTGACACGTGTTCCAATGGTCAGATTTCAAACACACACATCAACTTTACTTGGGCTACAAGCAAAGCTGACTCACCCAGCTCTGGATAAGTTTTGCTCTCATTGTCTTCGCTCGAAGACATAGGATTTTGGTTAAGCATCACTTCAGTCATTCTGACTGGTTCACTTGGACCCCACTTAACAGTACGGTGGTTCCTATGACTCAACAAAGAAGAAAAAGAATGACGAAACAACTAAGTCTTCGCGCTCCATAGTCTTCACACGTTGTCTTCTCTTGTCATAGACTTCAATGTGAATGTCTTCACATCCCACCTTTGACTTCAATGTCTTCATACATTTTTAGGGTCATCTCTGGTAGGAAAACCGAATCAATGAGGGACTTCTACCTGTTTTATCCTGCAATTCTCACAAACACATTAGTCCCTCAACCAGGTTTGTCATCAATACTCCAAAACTAACTAGGGGTGGCACTAGATGCACTTACAAGCGGGTCCTTTCAGGAAGAAGGAAGCAAAGGTGACATAGTTGGCAGGGGCTACATCAGCAGACTCCATCTCATAGGTGATGTCACGGAGCCAGTCATCAGCATCCAGGGGCTGAGTTGAGCTGCGGTACACAGTTGGGTTGAGGCGCATGAAATCCTGCAGAGTCACTGGGGCTAGCTGCTAGTTCATATTGGGGCAAGGAAACTGAGCCATAATATTCTCCATGAACTGGCGATTCAGCTCAAACTGTTGCATTATCCCAGCAATGTACTCAGGCGGTGGTGGGGTATGGCCACCACGATCACGACCACCTGGTCTAACCATCCTACTAATTTATAACATGGGTAGTTCAGCATTGAGAAATTGCAAGGACAAGAATCATTCATGATGAAACATGCATAATGAAAGGAACATGATAGATACTACATACTAGTTGGCATATCTTACAAAAGAGATCATGCATAGAGTTCGATACACAGAGTTCAGTACATAGCCTAAGAACATCATAGGCGGCACGCAGGCTCGCGGTGAATGCATCTAAAAATAACAAGCAAGCCTACATCAGTCCCAGGAGGAACTGTGGAGGTAGGTGTAGCCTGACAGCTGGTAGCCTGGGGTCCGCGGATGCTCTGGCGCGGAACCCGATGCGCAGGTGGCAGAAGAGGACCAAGTGCGGGAGAGTAGCCTCCCACATCTGGCCAGCCGACGCCCTGGGGCATCACGATCCTGGAAGGGTAGATCACAGAACGCGACAGATCACCAGATCGGACAAAGGATTGCAACAGTGTCAGAGCATGGTACAGGTGCTGACGGGTGGTGTACAACTCGTGGCGAAGAGCTCGGTTAGCTCTATCCAGCCCATCAACATGTAGAACCAGGTTCTGATGGTAGAAGGGCTCTCGGGTGACAGTGGAGTAGGCAGCAACGTAGTATCCCTCCGCACCAACATCGGATGCGATAGCAATGTGCCTGAAAGGGGGGGTATCCAACTCCTGATACTCCCCACGAAGACGTGTCAGAGCAGCATAAGCAACATCGTGGACCGCCATGTCGATAGTCACTCCAACACCATGTGCCGTGTGCAGCACGGTAGTGGAGTCATACTCCCAACAGTAGAGGTGGATGATGGCACGGTACTGCTCCTGGTTAAACTCCTGGTACTCCTCGTAGACGGTGTACTTAGGGTGCCAGCGATAACCCAGATAGGTCATCATCTCAACCAACACAACAGGTGATCCTGAGGCACCAATGGCCGTCGTGTGGCACACGACCTGTCTCGTGGGTTCCATCTGAAAACAAAGATGTTTTAAAGGAGTCAAATGACAGTGTGGATAATGTCCAAAATACTACTCTAAAGAATAACTAGGGCTTATCCAACTTTGGTGTGACCGTGGTCATGGGATCCTAATGTTAGAGTTAGTAAATTCGTTTAACCCAAGTAGAAGAGAGTTTAGAGTCCCAGAGCAAGGATCGAGGAGTAAAAGATCCTAATACCACCCAAATGGCGACGTGGGCCTGTAAGACACACAGCCATGTTAGTAAAAGTTTTGTAATGTCTAGACTCAACTTAGGCCAAGGAGTGTGGAAGAGGGATTCCTATAGGCAGTCGGCTCTGATACCAACTTGTGACGCCCCCGATTCAATCATACACGCAAACGTGTACGATCAAGATCAGGGACTCACGGGAAGATATCACAACACAACTCTACCAAATAAAATAAGTCATACAAGCATCATATTACAAGCCAGGGGCCTCGAGGGCTTGAATACAAGAGCTCGATCATAGATGAGTCAGTGGAAGCAACAATATCTGAGTACAGACATAAGTAAACAAGTTTGCCTAAAGAAGGCTAGAACAAACTGGGATACAGATCGAAAGAGGCGCGGGCCTCCTGCCTGGGATCCTCCTAAACTACTCCTGGTCGTCGTCAGTGGCCTGCACGTAGTAGTAGGCACCTCCAGTGTAGTAGGAGTCATCGTTGACGGTGGCGTCTGGCTCCTGGACTCCAACGTCTGGTCGCAGAAATCGGGTATAGGAAGGGGAAAAGGGGGAGCAAAGCAACCATGAGTACTCATCCAAAGTACTCGCAAGCAAGGAGCTACACTACATATGTATGCATTGGTATCAAATGGAAAAGGGGTAACATATGTGGACTGAACTGCAGAATGCCAGAATAAGAGGGGGATAGCTAGTCCTATCGAAGACTATGCTTCTGGTAACCTCCATCTTGCAGCAGAAGAAGAGAGTAGATGGTAAGTTCACCAAGTAACATCGCATAGCATAATCCTACCCAATGATCCTCCCCTCGTCGCCCTATGAGAGAGCAATCACCGGTTGTATCTCGCACTTGGAAGGATGTGTTTTATTAAGTATTCGGTTCTAGTTGTCATAAGGTCAAGGTACAACTCCAAGTCATCCTGTTATCGAAGATCATGGCTATTCGAATAGATTAACTTCCCTGCAGGGGTGCACCACATTTCCCAACATGCTCGATCCCCTTTGTCCGGACACACTTGTCTGGGTCATGCCCGGCCTCGGAAGATCAACACGTCGCAGCCCTACCTAGGCACAACAGAGAGTCAGCACGCCGGTCTAAATCCTATGGCGCAGGGGTCTGGGCCCATCGCCCATTGCACACCTGCACGTTGCGTACATGGCCGACGAGCAGACCTAGCCTCCCTTATACAAGAGCAGCCGTTCCAGTCCAACCCGACGTGCGCCGCTCAGTCGCTGACGTCACGAAGGCTTCGGCTGATACCATGACGTCGAGTGCCCATAACTGTTCCCGCGTAGTTGGTTAGTGCATATAGGCCAGTGGCCAGACTCGGATCAAATACCCAGATCTCGTTAAGTGTGTTAATTACCCACGGACGCCGACCAGGGCCAGGCCCACCTGTCTCTTAGGTGGTCTCAACCTGCCCTGTCGCTCCACCTCAAAGTAACAGTCGGGGGTCCTCGGGAACCCAGGCCCACCACTACCTGGGTGGAACCACCTGCTCCTTCAACCCCCAACATCGGAATCACTTGCGGGTACTCAACGAGCCGACCCGACTTTAGTCACAACATGTAATATGTATAAATTATATAATATATACCTGTGATCACCTCCCGAGTGATCACGGCCCGATAGTATAGCATGGCAGACAGACAAGAATGTGGGGCCACTGATGATGAACTAGCATCCTATACTAAGCATTTAGGATTGCAGGTAAGGTATCAACAGCTGTAACAACAATGACAGGCTATGCATCAGAATAAGATTAACAGAAAGCAGTAACATGCTACACTACTCTAATGCAAGCAGTAGAGAGAAGAGTAGGTGATATCTGGTGATCAAGGGGGGGCTTGTCTGGTTGCTCTAGCAAGTAGGGGTCGTCAACAACGTAGTCGGACGGGGCACCAACAGCGGCGTCAGTCTCGTAGTCTATCGGAGAGAACAGGGGGAAGAAACAATGAATACAATGCAAACAGATGCATAACGATGCATGACATGTCAAGTAGCGGTGCTAGGTGTGCCCTAACGCGGTATGAGGTGATACCGGTGAAGGGGGGAAACATCCAGGAAAATATCCCCGGTGTTTTGCGTTTCCGGACAGATGAACCGGAGGGGGAAAGTTGTGTGTTCGCTATGCTAGGGATGTGTGGCGGACGAACGGGCTGCGTATCCGGATTTGTCTCGTCGTTCTGAGCAAGTTTCATGTAGAAAACATTTTAATCTGAGCTACGGTTTATTTTATATGATTTTCTAAAGTTTTAATCATTTTCTAATTTTAATTATTTATTTAAATCCAACATTATCCAGAATACTGAACAATGACGCAAGCATGACATCAGAGTGATGTCAGCGGGTCAACTGGTCGGTTGACCAGTCAAACCGGATAGATGGGTCCAGTGGGACCCACATGTCATTATCAGGGTCATTAACAGGGGGTTTAGACTAACTAAATGGGTTAATTAGCGGGTGGGGCCCAACAATCAGTGAGAGATTAAGGTTTTAATTAACTAATTTAATTAATTAGCAATTTATCTATTTATTTTTATTCGTTTATGGTGTGGGGCCCGCATGTCATAGACACAGGGGAGCCACGTCGACGCTATTGACTTCGGTCAACGTGGCCAGTTGGGGCCCCTAGGCCCACTGGCAGTGGCCCAGGGGTGGCCCCAGGTGTGCCAGCTCAGCGGAGCCGCTAGAGTAGCTCCGGCGAGCTCGCGCGCAGCGGCCAAACGCCGGCGAGTGTCGGGATTTGCCTATGGGACACCAAATCGAGCGCCGTCTCTTGCGTTCGAACAAGGAGAGTGCCCCACATCTATCTATGGTGTCAGAACATGCAGGGGTGGCCGGAAACAACGCCGATGACGAGCACGGCGGACAGCCATTCGGGCGCGCACGGGGATCGTGCTACGGGGCTCCGTTTGATGCGTGTTTGGGACCGAAAAGACGAGCGCGTCGAGGCATGTCAAACGGTGGATAGGGCTTGGCCGGAAATGGCTGGAGACAGCGGTGGCGAGCGACGGAGTGGACACCGGAGCTCGGGCGAGTTTGATGACAGGGTTGTGGGGCACGGTTCGCTGCGGGGCTAGGTGCGTTCGAACGCATGCGACCGAGCGCATCGAGTGGCAGTGGTCACAGGCACGGGGGTGGCCGGGGTTGAGCGGTGCTTCGAGATCCAGCGACAGCCGGAATCGGAGCTCGACGGGGACGGAGCCAGGAGCAGCGAGAGGATGCGCTAGAGAGAGCACCGGTGTCGCGGCGTTGTAGGGAGCACGATTATGCAGTCGGACGCGAGCCGCGCATGCGGTGACCGCGACAGCAAGCTCGACGCCGGAGCCGTAGCTTGGCAATGGTGGTGCGTCGCGCACGACTAGCTACGACACGGAAACGGAGCAAGAACGGGGAGCAGAAGGGGGTGGAGCTCACCGAGCGGCACACATGGTGGCCCTTGGTTGGTTTAGTAGCAACAGGGGATGACGAAGATGGCGGTGGTCACCGACGACGAAGAAGACAGAGACGAGCTCGATCCGCATGATGCCGAGCCCGTCGTCTCAAGTGGCTCGGCTCAGGCGACACAGTGGAGGGCGGCGAAGCTCCGCAACATCTCGCCGGGGCTCGGTGTCGTCGGAGAGCGCGGGATCGATGGCGGCGAGCGGCGGAGGCTAACGGGCGAGTGGGGGGAATGAGGGGAGAGGGAGAGGCCAAGAGGGAGCGCGAGGTGGAGTGGGGGAGGAGACCCGAGGAGGCGCGACGCTGGCGATCTTATCATCTCGACAGGATCGGCGAGGTGGTGCCACGGAGACGCGCCCCTATTCCTCCTGCTCATGGCGCGGTCGGGGGAACAGGGCGCGGGGAAGGAGGCGGCCAGGGGAACGGGGGGAGTGGGCCGATCCGGCTGGGCCGGTTTGGCTGTTGGCTAGCTGGGCCAGTTGGCCCAGGGGGGTTTGGGGCGGGATTTCTTTTTTCTTTTTCTTTTTTTTTCTGTTTTGTATTTTCTTTTCAAAACAAATTAGTTTTGTAAAATATACAACTTGCGTTTTGTAAAATATACAACTTGCACCTAAATTGGTATTTTAAATTTAGGCCACTGCCACAAAAAGGTTGGCACTCCAAATATTACTTTATATTTTTATAACTTTATAAAAGGCATTTGATTAATTGTTTTTGCTGTTGTTTTATTTGTTTTAGGGCAGTTAAGCATTTTATAAAAAGGTGGTTTCTTCACCATGTATAATTATAGTTTATTTGGCAAACCAGAACATTTTGGTTTTAATGTTTGAAAACTTTTACTGTTTGACTTTATTTTAAATTTGAATTTGAATCGGTTTTGAACTAACCCAAGATTAACTACAGTGACAGAGGTGACGTGGCATCGTTAACATGGGATTACTGTAGCATGATTATCCGGGCGTTACACAAGGTTATATATGTGAATCCCTTAGTCCTTGTGCTATTCTTATTATTCTAGTGCCGAAAAAGGATGGTACATCGCGTATGTGTGTTGATTGTAGAGGCATTAATAATGTTACTATTCGTTATCGTCATCTTATTCCTAGGCTAGATGATATGCTTGATGAATTGAGTGGCTCTACAATATTCTCCAAAGTTGATTTGCGTAGTGGATACCATCAAATTCATATGAAATTGGGAGATGAATGGAAAACAACATTTAAAACTAAGTTTGGATTGTATGAGTGGTTAGTCATGCCTTTTGGGTTAACTAATGCACCTAGTACTTTCATGAGATTAATGAACGAAGTTTTACATGCTTTCATTGGACGATTTGTGGTAGTCTATTTTGACGATATATTAATTTATAGCAGATCTTTGGAGGAACATTTGGAACATTTACTTGTTATTTTTATTGCTCTACGTGATGCACATTTGTTTGGGAACCTGGAAGTGCACTTTTTGCACCGACCGAGTATCTTTTCTTGGCTGTGTTGTTACTCCACAGGGAATTGAAGTTAATAAAGCCAAGATTGAAGCTATTAAGAGTTGGCCGCAGCCCAAAACGGTCACACAAGTGAGGAGTTTTCTTGGCCTCGTTGGATTCTATAGGCGTTTTGTGAGAGATTTCAGCACCATTGCTGCACCTCTCAATGAGCTTACAAAGAAGGATGTGCCTTTTGTTTGGGGTACCGCACAGGAAGAAGCCTTCACGGTATTGAAAGATAAGTTGACACATGCTCCTTTACTCCAACTTCCTGATTTTAATAAGATTTTTGAGCTTGAATGTGATGTTAGTGGAATTGGATTAGGGGGTGTGTTATTACAAGATGGCAAGCCTGTTGCATACTTTTCTGAAAAATTGAGTGGGCCTAGTCTGAATTATTCTACTTATGATAAAGAATTATATGCTCTTGTTCGGACTTTAGAAACATGGCAACATTATTTATGGCCCAAAGAATTTGTTATACGTTCTGATCATGAATCTTTGAAACATATTAAAAGTCAAGGTAAACTGAATCATAGACATGCTGAATGGGTTGAATTCATTGAGACTTTCCCTTATGTCATTAAACACAAGAAGGGTAAAGAAAATAATATTGCTGATGCATTGTCTCATCGCTATACTATGCTTTCACAACTTGACTTCAAAATATTTGGTTTGGAGACCATCAAAGATCAATATGTCACTACCGCAGGATGCTGCTAATGCGACACTATAATCAGAGACCCTTCGAGAAACTGTGTGCGATGCCATAATCGCAAACGGTGCTGTATGAAAACCGTCAGAAATGTGTAAAACGTTTGCGCTGGAGGACGCATCAAACACAGTTCAGATTTTAGTTGCGTGTGCGATGAAGGGCATACGGTTTAGTTCAATTAACTGTTTACGGTGAGGAGGAACAAAAGAAACAGGCAACCAGATGAAGGCGTGTGCGATACACAACATATGGTTCACTCGGATGAACTGTTTGTGATTAGCCAACACAAAAAACGGGCGGCCAGATGAAGGTGTGTGCGATATATAACATACGGTTCACTCGGATGAACTATTTGTGATTAGGCAAGAGAACAGAAACGGTTCAATATAACAAGATGTGCGTGATACACGGCAAACAGGTCTGTAATCAGAAATGTGTGCGAAGACCGATAATAACACAGACGATTGCTTCTAATAAGACGTATGTGATATGATCTGTCTACACAACATCTACTGGCCATTGTGGGACGGGCGGCCATTCGGATACACCATAAGGATGTGAAGAGGCATTCCTATCAGCAAGGACTAGTTGTTCCACCAGTAGCTCATGTAAAAAAACTATCAAGTTAAGTGTGCTCAGGCTGGAGGTCCTTATTTTTTATTTTTTTAACACATGTTAATTAAAGATGGTTTAGCGCATTACTTTTTGACAATGTGCGATACGTGGCATACAGTTCATCCATCCGACCTATTTATGATGGAATAGGCCGTGTGTGTTGTGGGCAAACGCTTGCTAGTATTCAACCATTTGGGATTGATGAATTCATCACTGACGGGTTCCCTAGTGTGGTCCATGTTCATCTGATCATCATCTACGACTTGTGCTAGCTCGATGCTAAGTTTCCATTAATTGATGATGTTTTATGAACATGCCACCATTTCCCGCCATTTCCTCACCTGTTTCCCGCCACCCTGCTATATTGCGCATAGGGGGCGCGCGATGCACGGAGGCGACAAGCGCAGCCTGTAGCACATCCACCTTTTCCAAGCATGCCAACCCACAAAGCATCGCCTCTGCCATCAACCTCGTCGACAAGGAAAACGAGCGGGTGCCACGGCCCGTCGAGGCCGAGGCGCTCCCTGGCAACGGGATGGACGACGCTGTGATGCGCGTCATCACCAGGGTTGAGTAGACCTTTGGCGCATGGCGCTTGAGCGTCGCGGATCAAGATAGGCATGTCAGCGCCAACAGGCTGCAGCTCACCACACAACATGATCGATGGCACGCCGTAGAGCAAGCTAGGCGCGTCCGTGCCGATAGGCTGTGGCTCGCCGCACGGCGAGCCCGTTGGAGCTTTGTAGAGCGAGAGGCACGACGCGCCACACAGCAAGAGCAGATCCATTGGCGCTTGCCTGCCGTCGACGCGGCATCGCAGCTGGGTACACGTCCCGTCAGTACCCCCATTCCTTGCAAGGAGTGGGAGAGGCCCTCAGAGCCGTACTTGCACCAGAGGCCGGCCGCGCCATACTTGCACCGGACGCCCACCGCGTCGTTCGTGTGGGTGCTGCCATTCACCTTTTCCGCGGCCCGCTGGATGCCAATGCGATGGTCCGTAGGCTCGACTGCCTCCTTGGCCCAGGTGTCCACCTGGGCACAGTAGAGGAACATGGCCGTCGCATCCTCGAGCTGGTGATCTCCGATGAAATAGCTAACTTGGAGCTCGAGATCGCGCTCCAGATGTACCGCGAGCATGTCGACTGCTTGGACGAACACCTGCACGAGTTCAGGCAGAGCCAAGAGCTACCCTAGGCAAGGGCTGCTGGTCATGGTCTCATGGACGCGTTTTATTTTGGAAAGTCGTTTCGACGTGGATAGCTATGTACTCACAACAATCATAGTATTGCTCTGTTTCAATGTGCGCACTCTATTTTCCATTCTTATATATTCTGTTTCAATGTGTGTATATACGCTTTCCATTCTGTATATGTGGATGATAACAACTAGATTCAAATTAGTATACAAAAATAGATAGAAAATGGAATTCATAATATATATATATATATATTAATTGTTCATTAGATCATCACAAGATATATATATATATATATATATATATATATATATATATATATATATATATATATATATATATAGGACAGCACAATTCTAATCCCAGGATTAGAATAGTTATTTGGATCACAGCAGCCCCTATATAGGGCCCGACAGGGCCCTCCTGAACTTCCGAACTGCCGCTGGCCCGACAGGATCCACTAGATCTCGAGGCCCTCCCGACAGGATCCACTGGATCTCGAGGCCCTCCCGACAGGATCCACCTGATCCCTATCCCGAGCCGCCCCAGCCCCCTCCTCCCCTTGATCCCCCGACCTCCCCCTCCTCGCCGCCAATCTTCGCCGGATCCGCCGCCTCCCTTCCTTCCCCAGCTCCTAGCCGGCCGGATCCGCCGCCTCCCCTCCGTCTCCAGCTCCTGGCCGACCACCGGCGCGGGCGAGTGAGCGACGGCGGACGCCTGCGCGAGGGAGCCCGCGTCGCCTGGACGCGGCGAAGCCGCCATGGACTTCAGGAAGCCGCATACTCGTCCCATCGTCACCACCCGAAGCCTTGGCAGACCAGATGACGGCCCCGATGCAAGCTACGGCGAGCGGCGCGAACAACGGAGCAACTCCTCCGCGGAGGCGGCATCGGCTGCGCCCTCAAATTCAGCGACAAAAGTACATGAACTTCCTCCCAATTTTTCCTTTTTCTTCAATCTTGTCTTCTCTGACCTTCTTGCTTCATGCAGATGAACTTCGCGCCCCCTGCAAGATATGGATTGCCATGGAATTCCTCTCCTACCTCCACGACGAATTGTTCTCAAGGTGGCCTATCAGCTGCTGGAAAAAGGTTGGCCGAACTTCTAGCCAGGGTATGGTTGAACTTCTTACTTCCTTTGGTTTTTTATTTGCTTACAGCCATGTGAAGTTCAGGTGGTGTGTGAGCATCAGTCCAGACTACAAACACTATAAAATCTGCCTGCATTCACATTCACATGTGGAAAAGCCATGTGAAGTTCAACTAGTAAGTGTGCTAGAGTTCAGGTTGGTATGTATCTGGTTCTGTGCAAAAAAAATAAAAGGAAAATAGAACATGCATGTGATATCACATGAAGGTCAGGTTGGTATGCACTAGCAGTCCAACCATTCAAACTCATGAAGGTTCAGGTTTTTTAACCGTAGACAGTATTTCCCCTTTGCAAAACAAGAAGTCCAGGTTGTGTGCAGTGCTCAGTTCAGGTACATATAAGTAATCAAATATTGTAGAATTAAACAGGATGTGACGTTCATTCTGTGAAGGGTGCTCAGTTCAGGTACAAAAGTATTGGCAGATGCTCAGCTCAGTGCATAGTGTGATGGCTATCACCACTTTTATATGAGAAGTTCAGGCTGTGAATAATGCTAAGTTCAGTTACAAAGGTATAGGCAGATATAACTTGTGTGCTAATAGACATTTTATTCTTTTATGTCAGCAAGACAAGAGACGCATGAAGAAGCTTAGAAGTTCCCAGCAGCAAGTACACAATCCAAAGCCTATACGCGTTGCACCACCCCCTCAATGGGTCACACCTCAAATGCACCAACAACATTACCAACCTGCTCCAGACCAAAAATGGATGACACCCGAAACACACGAGACTTCCAAGATGCTGGGTCACAGCCCTATCCGCACAACTTTGCGCCTCCACCTAATTGGGTGATGCCGGAAATCCCTCGCGGATTCTTTGTATCCACTAGCAGACTCCCAAGCACGCCGATGGAGGAGGGGGTTAGCTCAAGTCCTGCGTGTAACTCTGGAGGTTATCCTGGTGTGCCTCAGCAATGCCAAAGCGAAGCAACTAAACCGGATCCTAGGACAAATCCAACAGGAACACACACATGGAGGAGAGTGCTCTGCACACTACCACCGTTGGATCCTGCTGCTGCTGCTACAGGTCAGAATGGTATGGGGCATAAGGTAGATGGACTGCTTCACAAAACAAAAGAGCAAACCAAGACCAGGATCGCAATACCTCCACAACCACCTCAAGCAAAAAGGACACAAACAAGAGAGAGGCCATCTTTAGCCCTCCTTCCTCCTCGTGATCCACTCCTGCATCCTGCTATGATTCCTCCACCTTGCCCCATCCCAGAGGGACACCAGCAGACTCCGGCAGAGTTGCAATCATACACGCACGTAAGTGAAACAAAAAATATTTATATATGCATCTTGTATTATGTGCAAATTTTCTGCTCCCTCTAGGATAACAAGTTCATAAAACTGCATTTTAACGTGCTGTTTGGATTATTTTTTTCTTTTTCTGCATACACCGGATCTACCGGATTATCTAATACCAAGACTAAATATGCGATTCAAAGATGTAGAGAAAGCAAGGGAATTTTATAACAGATACGCCAGACATGCTAGTTTTGGAATCAGGAAGATTGGGGGAAATGACAACCACAAGTATTTTGTTTGCGCCTTCCAAGGGATACACACATCTTCTGTTTTAGAGGCCAACAGGAAGCGAAACAAAACATCGCAGAGGACAAGCTGCAATGCAAGAATGAAAGTGAAGGTGCAGGAGGATAAAACATGCGTGGTAGTGGACATTGAGTACAATCATAATCATGAACTCATGCAAACTGATGACATGCTCGTATTCTTGCACTCACACAAGAATTATGACCCCACTATTTTGGAGTATGTAAAGCTCCTGCAGTACCATGATGTCAAGCACACAACAATCATGTCCATCCTATCTGAAAATGAAGATGGAAGCTACTTCCTAAGCATGACCGGACGAGACCTACTAAACCAGTAAGTATTCAAACATCCACATACTACAAAATGTAAATAGCATCCTAGGTCACAACCCTTTGAAAGAAAAAATAACAAATGCATGTTTGCATGTGATTTGCAGGAAAGCCATGAATGCAAGGAAATATGATTTGGATGATGTATTGAAACTTGTTTCATTCTTCAAGGACATGAAGGCAATCAATGATGAGTTTTTCTATGACATACAAGTGGACAAGGACAAGTCAATTAAAAACGTTTTCTAGTCCAATGCAAGCTGTCGAGGAGCCTATCAAGACTTTTGCGATTGTGTAACATTTGACACAACATACAAGACCAACAGATTTCATATGCCTCTGGGAGTGTTTATTGGAACAAACCATCACTTGCAGTCAACGATATTTGCTGTTGCCCTTATCAGAGACGAAGATGCAAACTCATTCAAGTGGTTGTTTGATACATTTGTATGGTGCATGAACAACAAGCACCCAACTTGCATTCTAACAGGTGAGTTCAAAAAAAAACTCTACAAGTTTCATCATCTTTTCAGTCCATGGCTCTGTATTGGGTACATTAGTTTTCTCTAAAAAATAATGTAAAGCAAGCAGTTCAACCATTGTTAGCACAGAAGTCCAGCTAAACAATACAAGCAAGCAAAAATATCTGTCACATATTTAGAAAAAAAATTAGTTATGGATGTGAAGTTCAAATACAGGAATCATAAAAGTTCAAGGACAAAAGCTGTAAGAAAAATATATGTAACATGTTCAGAAAAATATAGTTATTTATGTGAAGTTCAAGCACTGGTACCACAGAAGTTCAACAACACTCCTATAAGAAAAAATTTGAGTGTGACACTAATAGTCCTACTACTACCTGTGAAGTTCAAGCACTGGTACCACAGAAGTTCAGCAACACTCCTGTAAGATAAAAATACATGTGACATTCTTAGATAACCATACTGCTAGATGTGAAGTTCAAGTACTTGTACAACATAAGTTCACCGTCAGTGCAAAAAAGAAGCAAGTTTCATTTTTTTTAATTCATGCAGACCAGTGCCCATCGATGGCGAAAGCTATACCACAATCATTTCCAAACACCGTCCACAAGCTATGCCATTGGCACATCATGAAGAAGTACAAGGAATACCCCGCGTTGCTGTACAAAAAGTATAAAAGATCAAAGAGGAGTTCACATCTATATTAAACTGGCCGCTGATGCCAACGGAGTTTGAAGATGCCTGGGCTGAACTCGTGCACAAGTACAACCTGGAGAACGACCAGATGATGATGCAGCTCTGGAGTGATAGGAAGATGTGGATTTCAGCATATTACAAGAACATTTTATGTGCTAGAATGACTTCCACACAACAAAGCAAGAGCATGAACCACGTCCTCAAGAAAGGGTTTCTCAAGGGGACCTGGAACCTACACAAGTTTGCTAGGCGGGTCAATGCTTGCATACAAACTCAGATGCAGAAGGAGAACGAGCAAACAATCACCAGCATGGTATGATGACAAAAAAACACCCCAATCATGTTCTGTTTACCTTCAACATGTGCACTTTGAATTTAAAAAAAATGAAACCCATGACTCTGCTACGACTAATATCTTACTTTTTGACATGTGCAGACCAATCATGTGACAAAAATAACTTACGGCTACGAGGAAGACATGTCTATCAAGTACACGAGAGCCGTGTACACCGAGATGAGGAATAGGATGAGAAAAGCCACGCTATTTCACGCAAAGCATACAACAGAGCCCACTAAGTACCTTGTGTACTACCACAACAAGTCTGGCCATGATGATGAAGAAAGATTTTCCTGGTCAAAGCATGAATTCCAGGTTGTAGCTGACCCAGAGAATGAAATATACGAGTGTGAATGCAAGCTCTGGACACACACAGGTGAGAAAAAAAACAAACTCATTAAATAGCTAGACTAGTAGTATCATATCAAAATTTATGAAACTCATTGCTGGCCCACAAACTATGTATTCTGCATTCATCACAAAGATGCAGGCCTGTTCTGCCTTCACATCATGAACATACTGGACTACCTCAAGCCTGACAAATTTCCAAACAAGTATATCCTCAAACGGTACACAAAGACTGCAAAATCACAACCAACCTTTGATACAAGGGACTACAACACAACCGCATCGGATGGCAGCTCAAGGCTATCGAAGCAAGACATCTTGCTGCAGCTGAATTTGATGGTTAACAAGAAAGCGATGAGATGTGACCAGCAATATGACAGAGCCTACTATGTTCTCAAGAGGCTCGCGGAAGAGCTTGATGCAATACATTCAGTAAATCAAGTAGATGCTGATGAAAGGATGGCTGAAGAGGACACTGAAATTGAAGATGACCTTCATTATTATGTAGCTGAAATGCTCAACGCCGCCGCTGAAGCCAACCAATGCAAGTAGGGTGATGGCTAATCAATGGAGCAGCGACAGCAAGAGACAATGAAACTGCTGCTGTATTTTGAAACAAAGGGTAGGAAGAAAATTACTGCAGCAAAGAAAAGTGACAAGAGAGCTCATATAAAGGCACCACCAGCAGGAAGAGTCGTCGTGCTCGATGAGAATGGAGTGCCACTTGGACACATGAAATGTAGTGTGTGCAACCAGGTTGCGGGACACAACAAGCTGACCTGTCCAACACTCTTGGAAAGAAACAATGATGAGGAGGTCAAGCAACCCAAATCTCAAAAATAGCAGCCCAAAGTTATGGAACAAAAGAATGGACCACACCCAAAGAAAGCAAGTAGCAGACTTTGTAGCATATGCAAGGAGTATGAACCACCTAATGCAAGAACATGCCCGAAGCGCGCAGATGCTGAAAAGACAAGCAAAAAGACAGAGAAGAAACATAAAGCAAAACCTAGAGCCATCAAAAAGAAAGTGGTGGAAGATGAAGAGGAAGACGAATATGAAGACACCATTGAAGAAGAGGAAGACGAAGAGGAAGATGAAGACGATGATGAAGAGGAAGAGGAAGAGGACGATGAATAGGAAGAGGTACATGTCAAGTAAAAACCTCTACCACCAAAGCCTAGGAGGAGCGCAAGGCTGATGAACAGTTAGAATAGGTCAATTAACACAATGCAAACTTATGTCATGTCAATGTGCAGAAAAATATTATGTCATGCCTTTTTTGTTGAACTTTCAAAGAAATTATACACTAGAAGTCCTGGTAAATATACACTGTGAAGTTCAAGTAAGATTACAGTGGAGGTTCTGGTATATTATGAGAGGAAGTGTTGTGCTGGTCATGTATTGCATGAAAGTTCAAGCAAGAACAAAAATGAAAAAAATACACTGTGAAGTTCAAGTAAGATTACAGTGGAAGTTCTGGTATGTTATGAGAGGAAGTGTTGTGCTGGTGCTGCTTGCATGAAAGTGCAAGCAAGAACAAAAATGAAAAACATACACTGTGAAGTTCAAGAAGATTACTGCAGAAGTCCTGGTATATTATGGCAGGAGGTGCTGGTGTTGTATTCCATAAAAGAGCAACCAACAAATAATCATACATTTTTGAAGTTCAGGTCAGCTTACAGAAGAAGTTCTGGTATATAAAATCGATGTAGGAAAAAATATACTTAAAAAATAAAGTTTCGCCGCATAAACTAAGGTTAGCAAAGCCTAAGACAACGCGTTCAAATGTGAAGTTCTGCTTGGATACGTGCATAAGTTCATGTACAATGCCGACAAAAGATAAAAGAAACGTCAAGAATATTTTTGCACAAAGTTACAGCTGAAATACATTCGCACTTGAAAAAACACAAATAAACAAATATAGATTCAATGCAAAAGCATACATATTGGTTGGGTTGAAAATTACCAATACATTACACAACAGAGAATATCCTATCCATCTGAAACCAACAGCCCAGCCACATCTCAAAAGCAGAAGTTCAAGTCAACGATCATATGTTGGGGACCAAAAATTAAACAACACAAAAAAATCAAGCAGTTCAGCCATAACCAAGGGAGAAGTTCAGGTACATCTGTTGGTGCAAAAACATGCAACACACGGATACTGAAAACGATGCAGTCCATTGAAATTCACAAAGCCAAATCATTCTTCACACGAAATACATTTTGTCGACAATATCCTAAGTAAATAGTGCTGCACCTATAGATACACAAATCACTAAAACATTCTTACAAACCAAATCTTTACGGGATTGTTCCAATCATTATCAAACCTAAAAATCTGCATGAAATCAAATCTACAATGAAACTAATGCTTCGAATTCACTGGCCAAAGGACTGGATATCTTTAGGGAGCTCTGAACGAATGACTTCATTCTTCTCGCTAAACATCAGAGTGTGCATGAACTCAGCCTTCCAGTCATCTACAGCAGCCTGCAAACAAAGAAAATGAAATGATGGTTTAGTAACGGATAACTAAAACCAAAAGCAGGAGCGTCTCCGCAAAAACACACAAGAAAAATGAGAAGGATGATCAAACAAGAACAAGGACGGAACATACTTCCACGTCACCAAAATCTTCAACAATATCATTGCCATCATATGAATAGCAGAACTTCATCAAAGAAACCACAATCATTATTCTTCTGCTTCGAAACATCGATAAAAGTCGGCCTCTTTGCAATAGTCACCCAGTTAGGCTGCTTGCTCGCTTTGTAGGCAGCCTTGCTGTACACCTCCTCGAGCAACCCAACAAATCTCTTGATCTGCCAAAAATAACAAAATAAGATGAAGTCAAAAACATGTTAACCAAAATAGTTAAGTTCAGGTACATAAAAAGCAACACTTGCATAAGATCCAGCTAAACAAAATGGCAGAAGTTCAACTTCCAAATCATATTCAGTTCAAGCAGTATTACCAAAAAACAGAGATAACAACATATTTTGTCAACACAAGGCATAATAAACTTCGTGTCAAACAAGAGAATGTGAAAGGAGGTTCAGGCTAAGAAACACTCACGATATTTTGGCAGTCCCCGTGGAAACTCGTTCGCGACGTTTCCATATTAGCATAATAAAGTGAATCAAGGATGTCAATGCTCCCATGATATCTATTCACCACATACACACTGTAGTGCGCCATTGTGCCAATTGGCTTGAATAGTATCAAGAAAACCTGCCAAGAATGAAAGGACCGGTGAACACAAACTATAAAAGCATATGTACTAAAGAACCGGTATGAACAAAAACTTCTTGACAAACTCAGCAAAAGGATGCACATGAAATTAAAAAAAAGCAAGAGTTATGAAAACCTAACCAGCTTTGCGTTAAGAAGGTCTTCTTCCTTGCGAACAAACATTGGGAGGAGACCAGCAGATTTTTTTGCATCAAACTTTGGAACTGTTGCAGTGTAGAAATCATACTCCAGGCAGTACTGTGCATTCACAAAAACACAATTAAAAACACCTCCCAAATGCCACTACAACAAAACGAATGCAAAAAAGGGAGATAGGGGTACAAAGAACTAAAACCTGTATGAAGTAGGGACTAAGAACAACCCTGTCAGTGTTGGGGAACGTAGTAATTTCAAAAAAATTCCTACGCACACGCAAGATCATGGTGATGCATAGCAACGAGAGGGGAGAGTGTAATCTATGTACCCTCGTAGACCGACAGCGGAAGCGTTAGCACAACGCGGTTGATGTAGTCGAACGTCTTCACGGCCCGACTGATCAAGCACCGAAACTACGGCACCTCCAAGTTTTAGCACACGTTCAGCTCGATGACGATCCCCGGACTCCGATCCAGCAAAGTGTCGGGGAAGAGTTCCAACAGCACGATGGCGTGGTGACGATCTTGATGTTCTATCGTCGCAGGGCTTCGCCTAAGCACCGCTACAATATTATCGAGGATTATGGTGGAAGGGGGCACCGCACACGGCTAAGAAAACGATCACGTGGATCAACTTGTGTGTCTATGGGGTGCCCCCTGCCCCCGTATATAAAGGAGTGGAGGAGGGGAGGGCCGACCCTCTCTATGGCGCGCCCTAGGGGAGTCCTACTCCCACCGGGAGTAGGATTCCCCCTTTCCTAGTCCAACTAGGAGTCTTTCCAAGTAGTAGGAGTAGGAGAAAAGGAAGGGGAAGGGAGAAGGGAAGGAAGGAGGGGGCGCAGCCCCTCCCCCTAGTCCAATTCGGACTAGGCCTTGGGGGGGCGCGCAGCTTGCCCTAGGCAGCCCCTCTCTCTTTCCCATATGGCCCAATAAGGCCCAATACTTCTCCCAGCGAATTCCCGTAAATCTCTGGCACTCCGAAAAATACCCGAATCACTCTGAACCTTTCCGAAGTCCGAATATAGTCGTCCAATATATCGATCTTTACGTCTCAACCATTTCGAGGCTCCTCGTCATGTCCCCGATCTCATCCGGGACTCCGAACTCCTTCGGTACATCAAAACTCATAAACTCATAATATAACTGCCATCGAAACCTTAAGCGTGCGGACCCTACGGGTTCGAGAACAATGTAGACATGACCGAGACACATCTCCGGTCAATAACCAATAGCGGAACCTGGATGCTCATATTGGCTCCCACATATTCTACGAAGATCTTTATCGGTCAGACCGCATAACAACATACGTTGTTCCCTTTGTCATCGGTATGTTACTTGCCCGAGATTCGATCGTCGGTATCTCAATACCTAGTTCAATCTCGTTACCGGCAAGTCTCTTTACTCGTTCTGTAATACATCATCTCGCAACTATCTCATTAGTTGCATTGCTTGCAAGGCTTAAGTGATGTGCATTACCGAGAGGGCCCAGAGATACCTCTCCGATAATCGGAGTGACAAATCCTAATCTTGAAATACGTCAACCCAACATGTACCTTTGGAGACACCTGTAGAGCTCCTTTATAATCACCCAGTTACGTTGTGACGTTTGGTAGCACACAAAGTGTTCCTCCGGTAAACGGGAGTTGCATAATCTCATAGTCATAGGAACATGTATAAGTCATGAAGAAAGCAATAGCAACATACTAAATGATCGAGTGCTAAGCTAATGGAATGGGTCATGTCAATCACATCATTCTTCTAATGATGTGATCCCGTTAATAAAATAACAACTCTTTTGTTCATGGTTAGGAAACATAACCATCTTCGATTAACGAGCTAGTCAAGTAGAGGCATACTAGTGACACTCTGTTTGTCTATGTATTCACACATGTATCATGTTTCCGGTTAATACAATTCTAGCATGAATAATAAACATTTATCATGATATAAGGAAATAAATAATAACTTTATTATTGCCTCTAGGGCATATTTCCTCCAGTCTCCCACTTGCACTAGAGTCAATAATCTAGTTCACATCGCTATGTGATTCAACACTAATAGTTCACATCACCACGTGATTAACACCCATAGTTCACATCGTCATGTGACCTATACCCAAAGGGTTTACTAGAGTCAGTAATCTAGTTCACATCGTTTATGTGATTAACACCCAAAGAGTACTAAGGTGTGATCATGTTTTGCTTGTGAGATTATTTTAGTCAATGGGTCTGTCACATACAGATCCGTAAGTATTTTGCGAATTCTATGTCTACAATGCTCTGCACGGAGCTACTCTAGCTAATTGCTCCCACTTTCAATATGTATCTAGATCGAGACTTAGAGTCATCCAGATCTGTGTCAAAACTTGCATCGATGTAACTTTTTACGACGAACCTTTTTTCACCTTCATAATTGAGAAATATTTCCTTATTCCACTAAGGATAATTTTGACCGTTGTCCAGTGATCTACTCTTAGATCACTATTATACTCCCTTTCTTAACACAGTGTAGGGTATACAATAGATCTGGTACACAGCATGGCATACTTTATAGAACCTATGGCTGAGGCATAGGGAATGACTTTCATTCTCTTTCTATCTTCTGCCGTGGTCGGGCTTTGAGTCTTACTCAATTTCACACCTTGTAACACATCCAAGAACTCTTTCTTTGACTGTTCCATTTTTGAAGTACTTCAAAATATTGTCAAGGTATGTACTCATTGAAAAAAAACTTATCAAGCGTCTTAATCTATCTCTATAGATCTTGATGCTTAATATGTAAGCAGCTTCACCGAGGTCTTTCTTTGAAAAACTTCTTTCAAAACACTCCTTTATGCTTTGCAGAATAATTCTACATTATTTCCGATCAACAATATGTCATTCACATATACTTATCAGAAATGTTGTAGTGCTCCCACTCACTTTCTTGTAAATACAGCCTTTACCGCAAGTCTGTATAAAACTATATGCTTTGATCATCTCATAAAAGCGCATATTCCAACTCCGAGATGCTTGCACCAGTCCATAGATGGATCGCTGGAGCTTGCACATTTTGTTAGCACCTTTAGGATTGACAAAACCTTCTGGTTGCATCATATACAACTCTTCTTCCAGAAATCCATTCAGGAATGTAGTTTTGACATCCATTTGCCAGATTTCATAAAATGCGGCAATTGCTAACATGATTCGGACAGACTTAAGCATAGATACGAGTGAGAAACTCTCATCGTAGTCAACACCTTGAACTTGTTGAAAACCTTTTTGCGACAATTCTAGCTTTGTAGATAGTAACACTACTATCAGCGTCCGTCTTCCTCTTGAAGACCCATTTAATCTCAATGGCTCGCCGATCATTGGGCAAGTCAATCAAAGTCCATACTTTGTTTTCATACATGGATCTCATCTCAGATTTCATGGCCTCAAGCCATTTTGCGGAATCTGGGCTCATCATCGCTTCCTCATAGTTCGTAGGCTCGTCATGGTCAAGTAACATGACCTCCAGAACTGGATTACCATACCACTCTGGTGCGGATCTCACTCTGGTTTACCTACGAGGTTCGGTAGCAACTTGATCTGAAGTTACATGATCATCATCATTAGCTTCCTCATTAATTGGTGTAGTAGTCACGGGAACATATTTTTGTGATGAACTACTTTCTAATAAGGGAGCAGGTACAGTTACCTCATCAAGTTCTACTTTCCTCCCACTCACTTCTTTCGAGAGAAACTCCTTCTATAGAAAGGATCCATTCTCAGCAATGAATAACTTGCCTTCAGATCTGTGATAGAAGGTGTACCCAACAGTCTCCTTTGGGTATCCTATGAAGACATATTTCTCCGATTTGGGTTTGAGCTTATCAGGATGAAACTTTTTCATATAAGCATCGCAACCTCAAACTTTAAGAAATGACAACTTTGGTTTCTTGCCAAACCACAGTTCATACGGTGCCGTCTCAACGGATTTAGATGGTGTCCTTTTTAACGTGAATGTAGCTGTCTCTAATGCATAACCCCAAAACGATAGCGGTAAATCTGTAAGAGACATCATAGATCGCACCATATCTAATAAAGTACGGTTATGACGTTCGGACACACCATTACATTGTGGTGTTCCAGGTGTCGTGAGTAGTGAAACTATTTCACATTGTTTTAACTGAAGGCCAAACTCGTAACTCAAATATTTTACTTCTGCGATCATATCGTAGAAACTTTATTTTCTTGTCACGATGATTTTCCACTTCACTCTGAAATACTTTGAACTTTTCAGACTTATGTTTCATCAAGTAGATATACTCATATCTGCTTAAATCATCCGTGAAGGTCAGAAAATAATGATACTTGTCACGAGCTTTAATATTCATCGGACCACATACATCAGTATGTATGATTTCCAACAAATCTGTTGCTCGCTCTATTGTTCCAGAGAACGGCGTTTTAGTCATCTTGACCATGAGGCATGGTTCGCAAGGATCAAGTGATTCATAATCAAGTGATTCCAAAAACCCATCAGCATGGAGTTTCTTCATGCGCTTTACGCCAATATGACCTAAACGGCAGTGCCACAAATAAGTTGCACTATCATTATTAACTTTGCATCTTTTGGTTTCAATATTATGAATATGTGTATCACTATGATCGAGATCCAACGAACCATTTTCATTGGGTGTGTAACCATATAAGGTTTTATTCATGTAAACAGAACAACAATTTATTCTCTTACTTAAATGAATAACCGTATTGCAATAAACATGATCAAATCATATTTATGCTCAACGCAAACACCAAATAACACTTATTTAGGTTCAACACTAATCCCGAAAGTATAGGGAGTGTGCGATGATGATCATATCAATCTTGGAACTACTTCAAACACACATCATCACTTCACCCTTAACTAGTCTCTGTTTATTCTGCAACTCCCGTTTCGAGTTACTAATCTTAGCAACTGAACTAGTATCTAATACTGAGGGGTTGCTATAAACACTAGTAAAGTACACATCAATAACATGTATATCAAATATACTTATGTTCACTTTGCCATCCTTCTTATCCGCCAATCACTTGGGGTAGTTCCGCTTCCAGTGACCAGTCCCTTTGCAGTAGAAGCACTTAGTCTTAGGCTTAGGACCAGACTTGGGCTTCTTCACTTGAGCAGCAACTTGCTTGTTGTTTTTCTTGAAGTTCCCCTTTTTCCCTTTGCCCTTTTTTGAAACTAGTGATCTTGTCAACCATCAACACTTGATGCTCTTTCTTTATTTCTACCTTCATCGATTTCATCATCATGAAAAGCTCGGGAGTCGTTTTCGTCATCCCTTGCATACTATAGTTCATCACGAAGTTCTACTAACTTGGTGATGGTGACTAGAAAATTCTGTCAATCACTATCTTATCTGGAAGATTAACTACCACTTGATTCAAGCGATTGTAGTACCCAGACAATCTGAGCACATGCTCACTAGTTGAGCGATTCTCCTCCATCTTTTAGCTACAGAACTTGTTGGAGACTTCATATCTCTCAACTCGGGTATTTGCTTGAAATATTAACTTCAACTCCTGGAACATCTCATATGGTCCATGACGTTCAAAACGTCTTTGAAGTCCCGATTCTAAGCCGTTAAGCATGGTGCACTAAACTATCAAGTAGTCATCATATTGAGCTAGCCAAACGTTCATAACGTCTACATCTGCTCCTGCAATAGGTCTGTCACCTAGCGGTGCATCAAGGACATAATTCTTGTGTGCAGCAATGAGGATAAACCTTAGATCACGGATCCAATCTGCATCATTGCTACTAACATCTTTCAACACAATTTTCTCTAGGAACATATCAAAATAAACACAGGGAAGCAACAACGCGAGCTATTTATCTACAACATGATTTGCAAAATACTACTAGGACTAAGTTCATGATAAATTTAAGTTCAATTAATCATACTACTTAAGAACTCCCACTTACATAGACATCCCTCTAATCCTCTAGGTGATCACGTGATCCAAATCAACTAAACCATGTCCGATCATCACGTGAGATGGAGTAGTTTCATTGGTGAACATCACTATGTTGATCATATCTACTATATGATTCACGCTCGACCTTTCGGTCTCGTGTTCCGAGGCCATATCTGTATATGTTTGGCTCGTCAAGTATAACCAGAGTATTCCGCGTGTGCAACTGTTTTGCACCCGTTGTATTTGAACGTAGAGCCTATCACACCCGATCATCATGTGGTGTCTCAGCACGAACAACTTTCGCAACGGTGCATACTCAGGGAGAACACTTCTTGATAATTAGTGAGAGATCATCTTAAAATGCTACCGTCAATCAAAGCAAGATAAGATGTATAAAAGATAAACATCACATGCAATCAAAATATGTGACATGATATGGCCATCATCATCTTGTGCCTTTGATCTCTATCTCCAAAGTATCGTCATGATTTCCATCGTCACTGGCATGACACCATGATCTCCATCATCTTGATCTATATCAATGTGTCGTTACATGCTCGTCTCGCCAACAATTGCTCTTGCAACTATTGTTATCGCATAGCGATAAAGGAAAGCAATTATTTGGCGCTTGCATCTTATGCAATAGAGAGACAACCATAAGGATTTTGCCAGTTGCCGATAACTTCAACAAAACATGATCATCTTATACAACAACTTATATCTCATCACATCTTGACCATATCACATCACAACATGCCCTGCAAAAACAAGTTAGACGTCCTCTACTTTGTTGTTGCAAGTTTTACATGGCTGCTACGGGCTTAGCAAGAACCAATCTTACCTACGCATCAAAACCACAATGATAGTTTGTCAAGTTGGTGCTGTTTTAACCTTCGCAAGGACTAGGCGTAGCCACACTCGGTTCAACTAAAGTTGGAGAAACTGACACCCGCCAGCCACCTATGTGCAAAGCACGTCGGTAGAACTAGTCTCGCGTAAGCGTACGCGTAATGTCGGTCCGGGCCGCTTCATCCAACAATACCGCCGAACCAAAGTATGACATGCTGGTAAGCAGTATGACTTATATCTCCCACAACTCACTTGTGTTCTACTCGTGCACAACATCAATGCATAAAACCTAGGCTCTGATACCACTGTTGGAAAACGTAGTAATTTCAAAAAAATTCCTACGCACACACAAGATCATGGTGATGCATAGCAACGGGAGGGGAGAGTGTAATCTACGTACCCTCGTAGATCGACAGCGGAAGCGTTAGCACAACGCGGTTGATGTAGTCATACGTCTTCACGGCCCGACCGATCAAGCACCGAAACTACGGCACCTCCAAGTTTTAGCACACGTTCAGCTCGATGACGATCCCCGGACTCCGATCCAGCAAAGTGTCGGGGAAGAGTTCCGTCAGCACGATGGCGTGGTGACGATCTTGATGTTCTACCGTTGCAGGGCTTCGCCTAAGCACCGCTACAATATTATCGAGGATTATGGTGGAAGGGGGCACCGCACACGGCTAAGAAAACGATCACGTCGATCAACTTGTGTGTCTATGGGGTGCCCCCTGCCCCCGTATATAAAGGAGTGGAGGAGGGGAGGGCCGGCCCTCTCTATGGCGCGCCCTAAGGGAGTCCTACTCCCACCGGGAGTAGGATTCCCCCTTTCCTAGTCCAACTATGAGTCCTTCCAAGTAGTAGGAGTAGGAGACAAGGAAGGGGAAGGGAGAAGGGAAGGAAGGAGGGGGCGCAGCCCCTCCACCTAGTCCAATTCGGACTAGGCCTTGGGGGGGCGCGCGGCCTGCCCTAGACAGCCCCTCTCTCTTTCCCGTATGGCCCAATAAGGCCCAATACTTCTCGCAGCGAATTCCCGTAACTCTCCGGCACTCCGAAAAATACCCGAATCACTCGGAACCTTTCCGAAGTCCGAATGTAGTCGTCCAATATATCGATCTTTACATCTCGACCATTTCGAGACTCCTCGTCATTTCCCCGATCTCATCCGGAACTCCGAACTCCTTTGGTACATCAAAACTCATAAACTCATAATATAACTGTCATCGAAACCTTATGCGTGCGGACCCTACGGGTTCGAGAACAATGTAGACATGACCGAGACACGTCTCCGGTCAATAACCAATAGCGGAACCTGGATGCTCATATTGGCTCCCATATATTCGACGAAGATCTTTATCGGTCAGACCACATAACAACATACGTTGTTCCCTTTGTCATCGGTATGTTACTTGCCCGAGATTCAATCGTCGGTATCTCAATACCTAGTTCAATCTCGTTACCAGCAAGTCTCTTTACTCGTTCCGTAATACATCATCTCGCAACTAACTCATTAGTTGCATTGCTTGCAAGGCTTAAGTGATGTGCATTACCGAGAGGGCCCAGAGATACCTCTCCGACAATCGGAGTGACAAATCCTAATCTTGAAATACGCCAACCCAACATGTACCTTTGGAGACACCTATAGAGCTCCTTTATAATCACCCAGTTACGTTGTGACGTTTGGTAGCACACAAAGTGTTTCTCCGGTAAACGGGAGTTGCATAATCTCATAGTCATAGGAACATGCATAAGTCATGAAGAAAGCAATAGCAACATACTAAACGATTGAGTGCTAAGCTAATGGAATGGGTCATGTCAATCACATCATTCTTCTAATGATGTGATCCCATTAATCAAATAACAACTCTTTTGTTCATGGTTAGGAAACATAACCATCTTCGATTAACGAGCTAGTCAAGTAGAGGCATACTAGTGACACTCTGTTTGTCTATGTATTCACACATGTATCATGTTTCCGGTTAATACAATTCTAGCATGAATAATAAACATTTATCATGATATAAGGAAATAATAATAACTTTATTATTGCCTCTAGGGCATATTTCCTTCAGTCAGCACTAGTGTATATCTCAGAGGTCTCCGGATTATCCTTCCACAAATTTATGAGATAATCCATTATGTCTCCTTCCATCTGCTTCCCTTCACCAAAAAGAGTATAAAGGACACGTCCTGTGAGGTCAATCACATTCGCAGGGATGGTAAACATGCAGTAGCTTGTCCTGCAGAATACAAAAGGTTGGTAAAAAATATATTAGAAGTTCAGATACAACTACAAAGAGAAGTTCAGATACTATAACTCAAAAAGAAAGAGGAGACATAAAACAGAAGTTCAGATACTTCAACAACGACAGTTCAGACAATATAACAACAGAAGTTCAGATACTTCAACAACGACAGTTCAGACAATATAACAACAAAAGTTCAGACACTATAACTCCAAGGCAAGGGAGAAAATGAATAGAAGTCCACATACTACAACAACAAAAGTTCAGACACAGAGTAGCATCTCTAGCAGCAACAAAGTTAAGAAGAAGAAAACTCACTCAGAATACTTCTCCAGACCCTCCTCACTAAGCACATATTGTTTCAACTTCCAGGCCTCGGATAGATGAGGGTAACTATATTTTTCTAGGGGAGCGACAGGAGAACGCCACTTCAAAGGAAATCTTGATGCTCTCTTGGAGGAAGTAATGTTGCTAGGCTCAACTGTCGGTTTCCTCCTGGTGATGACAACATTCTTCCCACCTTTACTAGCAACAGTACCAGCGGCACATTTAACATTCTTCGGGTAAGCAATCTTCTCAAAATCATCATCAGACGAAATAAGTTCTGCTTCGGCTGCTTCGACTGCACCAACCTTCCTGGAGCAAGGGATTTTTGGAGTACCACGAATACCACCATCCTGCTTCCCCAACTTGGAAGGAATAAGGGTTCGAGGTCTATCATCTTCTATCGGAGCTGTACTCATCGATTCCTCCCTAGGCTGGTATTCCTGTGACCCGAGGAATGAGTAGTGGTAATCACTCAAGTCCAACGGATCCACTGTCAAAGAAAAAGGAAGAGAAAACATCACCATTAAAATACAAACTGAAGTTTAGGAACAACACAATGTGCAGTCCAACTAATAAAGATGACATGGTTACTACTCAAGCTGACCTAAAAAAAATTAGTTGCAGTAAAAAACTAAATGAAGTTCAGGCACAACCAAAGGCACGGTTCAACATAAACCGATGAACTAGAAATCATTCAACTACAACTAACAAAACCATAGAAAGGCATCATCTCTGAAGTTCAATTAGAAAAGAAAATGCTCATGTCCAAGTAAGCAATGGAAGGAAAGAAATTACTGAAACAAAACACACAAGCAAAAATAAAAAAGATAGAAATGAAGTTCATGTACAAAGAAAATGCTCCTCTCCTTCTGAAACCATCTGCCCAGCCAGATCTCAAGCAGAAGTCCAAGTTCAGAGAAAAATATGAAGTTTAGGTAGAATAAGAGATGCAGTGTAGGTAAGCAGTCCAAGTTCCAAATACTTACATGTGTAGTAGCCAAACAGAGCTTCGAAGTTTGTCTCAAACAGGTTAGAAGAAGCGATTGAGTACAACCACGTCTTCCTGATATCCGCGATATTCTCATGGGAATAATTTGCAAGAACCCCGTCATGATATGAATTAACATTCGTAAGCATGAAGAATCCGCAGTCGATACTGACATCAAATGCAGTAAAAGAATAGTGTTAGAACAGAAAAAGAAAGCCAATGAATAAAACACGTCGCAGCTTAAGTACAACTACAGTTAAACAGATGTGATAAAGAGAAAAAGTGGAACTCATACTTGTTTTGTTGCTGGGGCACATCAATCCAATCCAGAGCGAAATGGTCAATGGTAAGAGGACTGAAGGGTGTCTCCCTGTCGTTGCTGGCATCCTTCCAAAGCCTCTTGATGTTGTCGGTCATCCGCCGAAACAGGCGTACCGCACATTCATCGTCTGGTCCATAATAGGAGTCGAGAAGCTAGAATCTTGAATTCTTCAGGTCAAGAAATATCGAAACCCAATGACCAACACCACCCATGGAAGCAGGAATCTCAGGCGGGTCAAAAGTGGGGAAAACAACCTGAAGCATCATAAACACACGAATCATTAAAAACTGAGAATTAATATCAAATGGTACAAAGAAAAAATAAAACAAATATTAACACAGTGGACCGCACTGCAAAACTAATACAGAGGCAAAGAACATACCGAATCATGTGCATCCATGCTATCTGGACCACTCGCCATGAAGTACTTCCTCACACGGGAATCAAATTGACCTCTGAAAATCTTGTCCTAAAATAATGCAGACAACACAAACATATGAAAAAAATACAAAAATGAGACAAACAAGTTTTAACTAAAATGGTAAGGAACAAAACAAAAAAGAAATCACTATATGGTTAACTTACACAAACCCAATACGGCAGGGTGAGTTTATCCGATCCCTGGTACTTCACACGTAGACAGTAGAGTGCACACTCAGCCACATTAGATCGAAGCATTCCACGAGGACCAAAAGATATTGCAACATCTTCAATAGAAGCTTCACGCTCCTTGTTTTGGAACATAATCGTTGATCTACAACAAGCAAATAGAAAGTAAAACAAGCTCACCAGCAGGAACTCACGAAGTTCATAACACATGTTAGCACAAAAGTTCAGCTATATCACAAATGTTAGCACAAAAGTTCAGCTATATCACAACAGGCAGTGCGGTACAAAAGGAGGCCATAAGTTCAGCACCATAGAAGTAAAAATAAGAAGTTCAGGTACATATAGTGGAGAAGTTCAGGTATGAAACCACAGGCAATTCACATGGGGTTCATGAATGATGTAAAATATTGACCAGCTGCACTCACCTCTTGGAACGATTATGCTTAAGCCTAGTTACACTGTAATAAAAGTCATCAATCTTCTTTCGGACGACAGCAAGGTCGCTATCTGCTCACCAAAAAGAAAATAGCAATTAAGAGCAACACTCAAGCACATAGATTCATGACAGTTTCAATTAAGACCAACATTCAAGCACAAACATTCAAAACATAAGCACATCTCAGCTGCTACATCAGAAAAGATAAAACCACAACATCATACACATCACAACCCATGCATTACAAAACCTTCACCCACATAGAAAACAGGTTCACTTAACATTCTTTACAACCCACACGACAAACAACAAAGCCTGAAGTTCAACTTAGACCACACAGGTAGTTCACAGGGGATATCATGGACTAAACCAAACAACAAAAGTGAAGGGGATGGGGAAAGAAGAGAGAAACATGCTCCTCTCTTCATGGATCCTTGCCTAGACCAGCGACAACACTGGAATGATCAACCTCCTCTCCATAGCTATCGCTTTCGGTATCTTCATCGTCGTCTCCAGTAGACATTGCAGCATCGTCGGGAAGGACACCAGCAGCAGCTGGAGCATCTGGAGAATCTGAATCAAGAAAAACTTTTGGTTGTGCCTGTACAACATCAACATCAACTGATGGCTCTGCTGCAGGAGACTTCTCCGGGCTTGCAGCAACACTACCACCAGTTTCAACAGCAGACTCAACAGGATCTTTCTCCAAAATGATGTCTCCGGTTGTCTTGCCCCGCTCAGCATCAGAAACCTCAGCGCCAATGGACGACTGAGGTTCAGTCAGGACCACCCCGTCGGAGCAGCCGGTGCCTGAGACGGACTTGTCTGCAACCTTCTCTGGAGGAACACTAGCATCATCATTCTGCTGCTGCAAAAAGAAACAGAAAGTCATTAGAAAGGGCTGACTGAACCTCATGCACAGGGCTAGCAAGTCCGTCTCAGGGGCAACAAGACAAATGGACAAGAAAAATGGTACCTTATTTTCACTACCATGAACCTCATCAACTATTATGCCACTAGCGGGAGTAGGTTCATGCACAGGGGCAGCCTCATGCATAGGAGCATCTTCATGCACATGTAAAACATCCTCCTCAACCCTAGCATCATCATCAACAGCCTACAAAAAAATCATGTAGAAAACAAATACCTAATCAGCAGAAGTTCAGATTGCATAATCAGAGAAGGTCAGCTATCACAACTGACACATAATGTAAGTCCAAATACAGTAAACATAGCAGGTCAGATATCAAACTACTCTAAGATACAAAAAGGGAACAAAAAAGGGCCAGTCATGGAAGTTCAAGTGCTGTAGCAGTTGAAGTTCAGGTTCTATAAACAGAGAAGGTTACCTAGGAACACTAGTGCTAAAAAGAAACAGTTTACGACACATGAAATCAATAACGGTCGTCTATGACTACAAACAGTAATAACTGAAAGCTAACATTGAACATTAGTGCAAAGAAATATCAAAATCCAACATAAACAAACCTCTTTGGTATGCTCCACGTGGCCTCCTTCACGACCCAAACAAACAGAATCTTGCCTCTGAATCTGTCTCACAACAACACTTGCCTCATCTTCAAAAGGCTTGCAACGAGCATCCTGCATTTCCTTGAACAACACAATGCTAATCCGGAGGTGGGAAGTGCTCTGACAAAGCTCTTCAAGAAATCTAGCTTCAATAGATAAGGCCTCCTTCGAAGACTCAGCATCAAAACCGCGTCCGGGAGGAAGAATCCCATCAACGCGACTAAGACGCTCAGCAGTTGAAGGAACACGAGCCAACTCCCCAAAAACAGTTTCAAGAAGACTATCAATCCTAGCCAGAGAAACATTGTCGACTTCAAACAAATTCTCGGAAGAAACGCCACCTGCAGCACTCACACGGGCAGAAGAACCTCCTGGATCTACAGGGGGGCACCGGTATTAACATCCCAGGAGAATTCAAATCTTGGGGAAGTTCCACTCCCTAGGCCGGCAGAATGAGGCATAGTTAGAACATGACGTTCAATAACCCTAAAGAACACAACCTCAGCCTGTGTCTTCCACTGCATACAACAACAAAAGTCAATGCGTCAAAAAACAAATGAAGGAACATGGGAACAAAAAAATATACAAGACAATACCAGAAGTTCAAGTTAAACTACACAGGAAAGAATAATGCATAGAAACACTCACAGGCAGTCTCCCAAACACTTAGTTGGCTGGGTCATCATCACCCTTCGTGACCAAGTCAGCCACAGCAAGCTCAAGAAGCTTGGCCTGATCCATGAAATTGATGCGAGGGGTCCTCAAGTCAATATTAGGCGTCTTGCCAATGATAAGGCAGTCCAGATACATAAGAAGCGGCACAATGGCACAGCCTGTGACAACTTTTCCTCTACTAGTACCTTGCTGATACCTAACAACATCACTCCGAATATCGTCAATAACCAACTGGCAGTAGTCCATGTCTGCCATATCCTCAAACACAAGGTTCTCGGCCATTGCTGCCTCCCTGGACACTCGTGTAGACGTTTAGGGGATAACCACCTTCATGAAAACAATAAGGTAAAACACCTGCAGAGCAAGATCATCCTTCGTCTCATCCTTCACAAGTTCAACAAGGATATTCCGCAAATCCTTTGTCTTTATGTCGTCACTCCTAGCATACCCAAGCTTGCCCTTCAACCTCATAGCAGCATCATCGAAACCATCATTCGAGGGCCTAGGGGGGTATGATTACCTTGAGGGAACCCAAAGAGATGGTGAATAGAATCACTTGTAATACGTATAACCTTGTTCGCCTCACACATGTCCAAAATCATGGTTGAAGGGTCAATCCTCGTGTAGATGTTGCCCATTAAAGGACAAGAAATGTTGGAATCAACCTTCAAGTCAAACACACAACCAAAACCAGCCTTGATAACCCTCGTCTTGTGCCTAGCTTGTAGCATTTTCGCACACGTCTTGACCTCTTCTAGTGAGCAGCGAACCATCTTGTTAAAACATTTCGCCTCACCTCCTCCTTGGCCACCTTCTTCAGGCGCTTTTCCTCCTCTCAGGCCGCTCCATAAGCTGATACTGAAAAAATACATTGACAAGGCAAAAAGGCAGAACAATGAGACACACAAGCTTCACCAAAATTCCAGTAATGCCTACATACGCACTACATCTGAGAAGTCCAACTATGTTTACATAGGCAGTACAACCATGTATGACCAGAAGTAAAAGATGCTTTTCAAATTGTTGCAAATTTACAAAGCAAAAGTTCAACCATGTATACCAAGGCAGTAATCAAACATGTATCTCGGAAGTCCAACTATGTGTACATAGGCAGTAGAACCATGTATGACCACAAGTTAACATGCTTTCAAAAATGTTGGAAATTTAAAAAGCAGAAGTTCAACCATGTACACTAAGGCAGTAATCAAACATGTATACCTATAAGTTAAGCTAATTTCTCCATGTATATACCCAGAAGTCCAACTATGTACACAAAGGCAGTAATACCATAAAAGCAAAGCACATCAGCTAATTTATTTGTCTATATGGAGCAGAAGGTCAGCTATGTACGCCAAGGCAGTGCTAAAAACAAATAAAACTACAGCAATAGCGACAAATGCTCTAAAAACAGTAAACATGAGACATTCATACCTGATTAGCGGCAGCATCATCATCGTCGTCGTCCTCATCATCATCATTGAAATCAGCATCATCCTTGTCCTCTGGATTAACACGAGAACGCTTCTTCACACCCTTGTTGACCTTTGCAGGTGGAACCTTGCGCTTCACGCCGCATTTCTTCCCCTTACCAGATGCACCAGCACCAAGCGAAGAAGGTGTAGGCGCGGCAGTGGCAAGCACACGAGGACTACGGCGTGGCATACCACCAAGGCCTAGCCCTTCATCTTCAACAACTTCTGCAGGCCTTGAAACACGTGGGATCCTATGAGGAGTAACTTCACCAACTACTAACTTCCTCGCAGCGATCTTCTTGATTTTCTTCTTAACAGGGACAACCGTGCCACACGGCACGTCTTCCTCAATAGTGAGCTCAGCCGCATGAACAGATCCAGGAACATCAGAACCTTTCTCAAGGCGGGCCACCCTCTTCTTGTCAAAATCTTCTTGCTTCTTCCTCTTACGTTGGTCCTCTAGGAGAAGCTGAAGAAGCATATCCTCGGGTTGCGTCACAGGTTCAGTGCCATCAATAGACTGCAACTGCATATCTGACATCTGAAGAGAGCACAAAGGATCCGGAACAGAATCAAAACCTTTAACTGACGGAGCCCCCTCCTCAGCAGCAGCAGGGGTTTCTGATAAACCCAACTCAGATAAAACATCGTTGATGGTGTTCACAGCTTCCTCCTCTGTGGACACATCTGCAAAGAACACAAAAAATCAAAGCAAAAAATAAAAAAAGTCAGGAACAAAAACAAAAACAACCGACATGAACAAGCTAAAAAAACATGGTTCAAAACTTTAAAATGAAAAGAAAAGAGGTTTCACATACTAGGTGAAGCAAGAGCTGCAGAAGCAAGATCCTCAAGGCTTGAAAAATTCTCAAGGCTCGAAGCAACCTCGGTAATCACAGTCAAAGGGATCATGGGTGATTTAACCGCATCAGATATTGGAGCATCAGTATTAACCCCTGAAGCTCCATCTTGATCGCAGGCATTTTTTCAGAACTATTCAACTCATCACCAACTACAAAAAATGCAAGTAAAAAAGGCAGCTGAGTTCTAATGCACAATCCTACACCAAAGGGACTTCTACTTTGACAACAATGTCCAATACCCAGAAGTTCAACAATACCTAACAAAGCAGTAAACACAACAAACAAACTAAAAATCTACAAACTAAAAATAAAAACAATCTACACCACAGGGGCTACTACATGTAACATGAATGTCCAGAAGTTCAACGATATATAACAAAGCAGTAAAACAAAATGTGCATAACAGAAGTTCAACCAAATTTCATTATAAACAAACAATAATTAAAACCAGAAGTTCAACTATGTGACCCAAGCAAGTAGCACATAAAAAATGTAGCATGACCACAAATAGTATTTCACAGGCAAACTAAATATCAATACAATCAACATGATAACAAAAAAACAAAGATATACACTACAAAAATGAAACATCTGGGAAGTCCAACAACACTTGGTGACATAGTTTCACCTGCAAAATCATCAACTACAAAGTAAAGCAAACACTATTCTAACTCAAACTAATGGTAAAAAAGCATACACATGACCTTTCCTACATGTTCACACTATTAAGAATGGCAGTCCAACATGAATACTAAGGAAGATATGGGCAGACATATATAAGAATAATGTTATTTAAAATACAAGATACAACTACATTAAGATACCTAGAGAAGGTTTTGAAGCCATGACAACACAACCGGCTTGATGAATGCAACTCCAAACACTAGAACAACCTGCTAAAAACAGGGGATTGATTGCATATAGTTAGCAAGTACAGAATCATACAACAAAATACAAAAAGAAACTGAATCAAACCCTAGAATGAAACAACCAGAACATACCAACAAGTATAAAAAGATGAACAGTAGCACATCTAGGCAAGCACAAACAAAAAGAATCCATAAACTATCTAGCATGTGAGAGACACAATATAGACTTTGAAATCAAAAACACTAAAACAAATTAGATACATCAGATCCAGCATCACACCACACCCCCTCTTACATGCATCTGAATGCTAAAATCAAGATAGGGGAAATGAAATCCACACAAGCCTGAAGGGACAAATAGCACACACAAGCATCACATAGACAAATCTGACCACGGGGGAATGCAATCCACTACCACACGCACAAGAACCCTACCTAATCTACCACCAAACCATCAGAAGAAGGGGGTAGAGCGGCAGACGTGAGAGCACACAGGAGGCGGACTCGACAGATCTGGCGAAACTAGAGGTGAGCATTAGGGCGGGGCAACACTTGTACCTGTCCAGACGACCCTCGCACGCACGAATCTGCGGCGGTTCTTCAACTCCCCACGACGCCACGCGCACCTTGCAACCGCGCAGGCAGTTGCCGCCCTTGCTTCGAAGCAGGAGAGAGCGTCTGGGCGAGGGAGATCGGGGCGTGGGGGAGAAATAGGAGCTGGGGCGTGCGCCGGTTACTCCACTCACGAGGGCAGGGGACAGGGGCGGAGAAATCAGGAGGAGTTGCAGGCGACGTAGGCAACGGAGCGACGGATAAGGGGGATAGAGCGAGCGACAGGGGAAGAGGGGTTTTCTAATAGGAGGTGGCGAGGGAGATGGTCAATTAATTACTCTCTGTCGTGGGACTTGCAACGCAGGAGAAATTACAGTTTTACCCCCCAACAGCTAAAAAAGTAAATACATCTATAGATAAAATGAATGCACCATTTGAATGCATCTACTATAATGAGATAAGATCACACAACAACACTGTTGATATCCTTAAAACCAAAAATAGATGGCAAATACACTACTAAAGGAAGAAAAATACATACATAAATATGCACCTAAAAAAACAAGAGAAAGAAGTTCAAAAAAAATAAAGAACAGAAGTTCAAGTACTCTAATAAAAGAAGTAAAGAAATAAGAATAAATAAACCCAAATAAACAAAAAGAAGTTCAAGTACAAAAATAGATGAAGTTCATATCTAACTAAAACACGCACCCTAAACCCTAAAAACCCTAAGATAGATAGTGGGGTCACGGATGTGACGGACTCACCTCCGCAAGCAACGATGCGGCGTGCTGCGTCGTCGCCTGCTCCGGCTCGTTCCTGTCTCGGCCTCGCAGGGGGAGGGGAGGGGGGTCCCGACCCCCCTCCCCCCTACTCGGCCTCGCGCTACCGCATTGCTGCGCGCTAGGATTTGACAGGACGCAATGCGGTTATTATGTTTCCACCCCCACCGCACGCACCCTAAAGCCTAAAAACCCTAAGATAGATAGTGGGGTCACGGATGTGACAGACTCGCCTCCGCATGCGACGATGCGGCATGCCGCATCGTCGCCTTCTCCGGCTCGTTCCTGTCTCGGCCTCACAGGGGGAGGGGAGGGGGGGTCCCGACCCCCTCCCCCTCCCTGCTCGGCCTCACGCTACCGCATTGTTGCGCGCTAGGATTTGACAGGACGCAATGCGGTTATTCTGTTTCCACCCCCACCGCATGCACCCTAAACTCTAAAAACCCTAAGATAGATAGTGGGGTCGCGGATGTGACGGACTCGCCTCCGCATGTGACGACACGGCATGCCGCGTCGTCGCCTGCTCCGGCTCGTTCCTGTCTCGGCCTCGCAGGGGGAGGGGACATACTATAAAAAATAAAAAAATACGCATATCCATCGCCCAATTACATGGCTGTTCATGGGACTAAGTCAAAAAAATCCAAACCAATGCAAAGAATGAAAAGTAACATAAAAAAGAAGGAAATACAGAGGACTTGCTTTATTACTTTGCAAAATAGGGAAAATCAGAAGTTCATGTATAAACAGCATAGAAGTCCAGCTTCTACAACGACCCTTACATGATCTGGAATAAGTGCATGCATACTTGGGCAAAGATCTTGTAAGTTTCACGTTAAACACATACTGAAGTTCTACCACTGTTCGAAGTATGCAATCATGTTACAAAAAAAATAAGTAAGATATGCATTTATATTTGGGAATAATCCCATAGTTGCCCACGGAACAAACTCAAACCCAAGTTAGAAATTTGAAAATTACAAAAAAAGAAAAAGAAAAAAGAAAAAATAGAGCGCGATGCTGCACCGCCTAGCAATGTGGAAACCAGGAAGTTCAATCACTCGTACCATAGAAGTCCAACTAATACCACAGAATGTGGATGATCCAAAAAAAACGAATCCCAAAGATAGAATAAATATAAAAAAGATGATTTGTGTGTCTATGGACCAGCTCCACATTTACGCATTATGAGTACTTTGAAAAACAAAAACGATAGAAGTAAAAACATGCATAAAAACGACGGAAGTTCTAGCACAAAAGGTGCAGAAGTCCAATTCGTAAGACAGACAGTAGAATCATTGGAAAAAAACACGCTAACTAATTTGTTGTTTAGATTTAATCACTTGGGTGACTACACCTTCTCAGTCCGCGACCTCGAACGATATCCTACTACGCCCAAACATCAAAACGACAAAAGCCACCAAGCTGTCTCATCGAAGAACATGAACCAAGACGGGCGGACACAAGATCCAATCGTCCGATTTCAGGGGTGTATTCGCCTGCCCGATCAAATTAACAACGCATGAACGGTCCAATCTCACTACTGCAATCAAATCCGCCCTCTATATTCAAATAAAAACAACAAAATCCATAGAAGCCGCGGAACCACTCCCGCGGACGAAGAACACAGAACCCAGAATCAAATCCGTTGAAATTAACGACAAATTGTCCATGAAACTCGTAACTACACCAAATTTCCATCATGTTAGAGGTTCTAGAACATCCAATGAACGCATTAAACTTGTAAACAAACACAGGTTCATCCACCCCGAGAGTGAATCCGCCAAAATGCAAAACTATGAATAAAAACGAGCATTTAGATGCAGGTATGGGTATCTAGATTACAGTCACATCCCAGACAACACAATCGGACGGAATAATTCGTGAGGGAAGCCACGGTTGCGAAGATAGCCCGAAGTTCGGGTTCATACACTGGGAAGTTCAAGCGCGTTACTCGGGAAGTTCAGGTTGTGATCAGAATATTATTCTGACCCCATGATCAGAATAGAGGTTATGTATATATATATATATATAATATCATCACATATACGTGATGATACTTAACTACTAGGTACAATGCATAAAACTGAAAACGATCAATACTAAAACTAATAATCTCTCCTGGGGCCAGTATTCCGGCAGCCCCTCGCTAGCAGCTCCCTGGTGCGCGGCGTCTTCCCATTGCGGAGGCAGTACTCTGACTCCTCCGCCTCGCAGCGCTTGACGTACCGATCTGCCTCTTGCTGGCGGACGCGCGTGGCCGATATTGCCATTTCGTTGGGAGCCCACCAGAGCTCCTCGTCGGTGGCATGCTGGAGCTTATCGGCCCACCTCCACACAACGACGAGGCACCCAACGCCTTTGACCTTCCTCGCGAAGTACCCGTCTTCGTACACCTCCTCGGCACGACGACGCGCCTGCCCCCAAAGCTCCGTCACCTCCTTTTTCCAGGCGGCATCATGGGCTTCATAGGCCGCCTGGTACCTGGCTTCCTCCTCCGCCATCTCCTTCTTGAACACCACTTGCCTGGCTTTCTCAGCCGGTGGCAGTGACTTCCACAGACAAAGATTGTACTGGCCCCAAAACCAATCCAAAGTTGGGGGGTCCGGCGTAACCTCGTCAGGCGGTGCGTAGGGGTCCTCATCTCTGCTAATCAAGTGAGCGTCCGCGGGGGGGAGGGGGGGCGACGACTCCTCGTCGGCGCGTGGGTAGACCGACAGTGCCATGGCAGAGATTTGAGAGAGAGAGAGGGTGAGCGAGGGGAGGATGTAGATGAGAATGCAGGCGGGACGACGTGAGCAAGGTAGTATTTATTGGCGGCCGGAATATAGATCGACGGGGATAGTACACACGCCAGTCGCCGGAATTTATGAGTACTGTAGTTTGAATTACACACGATTCCCGCAGCAAAATCCGTGTGTGAACATAATAGCCAAAATCCATGTGTCAACATAATAGCTGACGGTTTCCAATGAAGAACCGTGTCTGATTAATGATCCCCGCCATTCACCTACCAAACCTCGAGCCGCGAGATAGAGTGCCAATCGTGTGGGGGCCGGTTGTCTTGCCAGATCTTTACATTTTCTTTTTTGAACAACAGATATTTACATCGTCTGATGATTTTTTAAATTGCACACAAGTACACAAAAAATGATTTTTCAAACCGTTTTGGTTAGGCATTGCATGTAGATGTAGTTCAAATTTGAATTACGGTCATTAAATGGTTAGAAAATCACTTAAATGTCTTTAAAAGATCGAATGACCCTTGAAAATTTCCAATTTTTCACATGACAATTGTATTAGTGCACGTTAAACATAGGAAAAAAATTTGAAGGCCGTAAGAGGAAGCTATCTCCCGTCCGTCAGCAAACATGCATTGTTCCCTCTCGGAACCACAAACCTTCTAGTGAGTTGCTCTGGTTTGTGAGGGGCGTGTGTCCAAACTTTCATCAAACATGCCAATTTTTTTACCACATCATCTTGGTGGCATGACATTAAATCAAGCAAGGTTTCATGTTTTTCTGATCATTTTTTTATTTTTTGGAATTAAAATGCCATGGCATGCACTCCATGCATGTGCCCATGCCTTGACACCAATATGTTTGAAAATTCCTTCGAATTTACTACACATGGAATTAACTCGCACATAAGTACACAAAAATATGATTTTTCAAACTGTTTTGGTTAGGCATTGCATGTAGATGTAGTTCAAATTTGAATTACGGTTATTAAATGGTTAGAAAATCACTTAAATGTCTTTAGAAGGTTAAATGACCCCTGAAATTTACCAATTTTCACATGACAGTTGCACGTTAAATGTAGGAAAAAAATTTGAAGGCCGTAAGAGGAAGCTATCTCCCGTTCGTCATCAAACATGCATTGTTCCCTCTCGGAACCAGGAACCTTCTAGCGAGTGGCTCCGGTTTGTGAGGGGCATGTGTCCAAACGTTCGTCAAACATGCCAGTTTATTTACCACATCATCTTGGTGGCATGACATTACATCAACCAAGGTTTCATGTGTTTCTGATCATTTTTCTAATTTTTTTTGAATTAAAATGCCATGTCACTCCATGCATACATATGCATGTGTCCATGTTGTGAGACCAATATATTTGAAAATTCCTTCTAATTTATTGCACATGGAATTAAATCGCACACAAGTACACAAATATGATTTTTCAAACCGTTTTGGTTAGGCGTTGCATGTAGATGTAATTCAAATTTGAATTACGGTCATTAAATGGTTAGAAAATCACTTAAATGTCTTTGAAAGGTCAAATGACCCCTAGAATTTTCCAAAATTTCACATTACAGTTGTAGTAGTGCATGTTAGACGTAGAAAAAATTTGAAGGCCGTAAGAGGAAGTTATCTCCCGTTCGTCATCAAACATGCATTGTTCCCTCTCGGAACCACGAACCTTCTAGCGAGTTGCTCCGGTGTGTGAGGGGTGTGTGTCCAAACTTTCGTCAAACATGCCAATTTCTTTACCACATCATCTTGGTGGCATGACATTAAATCAAGCAGGGTTTCATGTTTTTCTGATCATTTTTAATTTGTTGGAATTAAAATGCCATGGCATGCACTCCATGCATGTGCCCATGCCTTGACACCAATATGTTTGAAAATTCCTTCTAATTTACTACACAAGGAATTAACTCACACACAAGTACACAAAAATATTATTTTTCAAACCGTTATGGTTAGGCGTTGCATGTAGATGTAGTTCAAATTTGAATTACATGCATTAAATGGTTAGAAAAATCACTTCAATATCTTTAAAAGGTCAAATGACCCCTGAAATTTACCAATTTTTCACATGACAGTTGTATTAGTGCATGTTAAACATAGGAAAAAATTTGAAGGCCGTAAGAGGAAGCTATCTCCCGTTCGTCATTAAACATGCATTGTTCCCTCTCGGAACCACGAACCTTCTAGCGAGTTGCTCCGATTTGTGAGGGGTGTGTGTCCAAATGTTCGCCAAACATGCCAATTTATTTACCAAATCATCTTGGTGGCATGACATTACATCAACCAAGGTTTCATGTGTTTCTGATCATTTTTTTATTTTTTGAATTAAAATGCCATGTCACTCCATGCATACGTATGCATGTGTCCATGTCGTGAGACCAATATGTTTGAAAATTCCTTCTAATTTTCTGCACATTGAATTAACTCGCACACAAGTACACAAATATGATTTTTCAAACCGTTTTGGTTAGGTGTTTGATACGTCTCCGTCGTATCTACTTTTACAAACACTTTTGCCCTTGTTTTGGACTTAACTTCCATGATTTGAATGGAACTAACCCGGACTGATGCTGTTTTCAGCAGAATTGCCATGGTGTTATTTTTGTGCAGAAATAAAAATTCTCGGAATGACCTGCAAATCAACAGAGATTATTTTTGGAATATATAAAAAATATTGGAAGAAGAATCCACGTTAGGGGGCCCACACCCTATCCACGAGGGTGGGGGCGCGCCTACCCCCCTGGGCACTCCCCCTGTCTCGTGGTCCCCCTGATGCTCCACCAACCTCAACTCCAACTCCATATATTCGTGTTCAGAGAGAAAAAAATTGGAGAGAAGGATTCATCGCGTTTTAAGATACGGAGCCGTCGCCAAGCCTTAAATTCTCTCGGGAGGGATGATCTGGAGTCCGTTCGGGGCTCCGGAGAGGGGAATCCATCGTGATCGTCATCATCAACCTTCCTCCATCACCAATTTCATGATGCTCACTGCCGTGCGTGACTAATTCCACCGTAGGCTTTCTGGACGGTGATGGGTTGTGTCGTGGACTTGTCACGGCAGATGTCCTAGTGTGAGGACTTAGTCGTGAGGCCAACACATCTTTGTAGTAGCTTGAGAGGGGTTGAGCGGAATTGAGAGACGCAACACAAGACAAGGATTTAGACAGCTTCAGGCCCCGTGAAACATCATCCGGAATAGCCCTACATGTTGTTTGTGGCTAGATCTCATTATGCTCATGAGAGAGTCGCCGCATAAGCCGGCTCCCCCTTTGTGTCTAGCCCTAGAGATTGTTTCTTCTTGCCCCTCCTTTGGGGAGCCCTGCAACTCCTTATATAAGTTGAAGGGGCGGGTTACATGACTAGTCCTAGTAGGATTAGGATTACTCCATTACAAGTGGAGTCCTAGTCTTGCTTCCTTTGTAGGAGAATATTCCTTATGTCTTCCTCTTAAGCCGGCCCACCATAACATGAGCCGGCCTTCTGGGCCTTGGGCCTTGTCATCCATCTGAAACACCCTCCGGGTCATCAATGAGTCTGTAGGCTCGTGAGTCGTCACACCAGTGAACCGCTAGACACATGAGTCGCCAATCTTCTGGCGGGTTGCCAATGAAACGCCAAGTCCGGCCGGGTCATACCGCAGGGTATATCCCAGACATTAGCCCCCAGTTTAATTTGGATTTATCCATGTTAAACTAATCTGCAATATAAACACAAGAACAAATTTGACAGGTTGTGCTCCGGGTTAAATATTCTTGTAAGCCAGCACCTGATCATCCTTAAGTCCTTGACATTTTCTCATGGAAAATCCGGGTCAATAGGACATCTTCATAATCCATTTGCTGACATTGGCTCTTGTAAAGAAATATTATAAGAAAGAATCCATTTGAGTTGGCCTTCAATGCTCTGATTTGAAAAAATATTGGTCTTGAAATATTCAACTGATATTCAGTCGGCTTGAAGATGTAGATCTTGCCGATTTATGATTGCCAAAATTGTCGGGTTATAAACAAATGATGTCGGGTCATGTACTTGTTGCTGATGCCGGGTTAATCTTATGATGACGCCAGGTTATAAACTTTGCAGTTTTCTCCGATAATAATATAATACCTGATTTTCTCAAAACTAAGAATTTGAAGTTATTCCTCCCTTATATGCATATCACCTGTAGCCCCCATGTGCCAGGTTGTCATGCTTGCAGCAACCTGGGACTTGTAATTGCCTTATGCTCATAAATATTTCAACCAGTGTAGCCCCCAAGGGCCGGGTCATTATGCAATAATGAGCAGGGACTTTGTAAATATGATCATGTAAACTTGAGCAGCAGCGTGTAGCCCCCAAGGGCCGGCTCAGTAAGATATTACTAAGTTGGGACATTGCATATGATTCATTGATAATAACATCATATGATGTAATCTCCACCATGGGGCTTGAACCCACGTCCACAAGGTTAAGAACTTTGTACTCTACCAACTGAGTAGTGGATCTTTCAATATAATGGATTAAGGCTTGTGTACCTTGAATTTTTGACAGGAGCAATTGGTAGCCTCCAAGGGCTAGCTCATTTACAATGTGATGAGTCAGGTCTTTAATAAAGTGAGCAAAAAATGACTTTGCATTAGCCCCCAAGTGTCATGGTGCATGCTTGCAGCGACATGAGACTTGCATATTTGATGTAATCTCAATTTGAATAATGTAGCCCCCAAGTGCCGGGTCGTAAGCCTGCAGCGACTCGGGACTATTCCTTACATTGTAGAATAAATCATATCCATTGATAACATAATAGCCATTGCGCTAAAGCGACTTTGAAAACCTTATCCGTTGACAAGTAAATCCGGAGTTTAAATATCCGGCGACTCTTGGCCAATGGCGATTTAATACGCCTAATTATAAGCCGGATTTTTTATAACCCAGCGACTTATAGCCTTTGAGAAAATACAGAATAGATAATCATTTTAAAGCATCAATTTTAATGATGATCTTGGATTTAAGCATTTATATAAGTCATAGTTCTGCAAATCCTGTGGAATTAGCTCATACTGCCGGCTTACATCGCCGCATCCAATAAAAGCAATAATCCAATGATTGATAAGTGCATGATTCCAATGCAATCCAAAATATACTGGCGACTTAAAGTCCATATCCACGACCGGTTTTAACATAATCATGTATAAACAATATCATACCTGTGATATTGAATCGTACTGCCAGCTTATGTGACCCATCTAGTAAGGGTGATAACCCAATCTTTAGAAGCCAAACTTCCAAATGTTTATGATTGACATATGGTGGCGACTTATCATCAAAAGTCGAGGCGGGTTAATAGAAACCACACATATATGCTTCAGATATGAGCAAAAAGTCTCAAGACATACCCAAAAGACTGTCTTCAAAAACTTAAGTCAAACAGAGAGAAAAATTTGAGGCTTTTGATTCGAATACGATCAATAAAAGTGGACCAAGGGGTTAAGCTAGGATTCGAATACGATCATGTAGCCCCCAGTGGCTTTGGCGTTGCACCGATCAAGAGGGTACCGACAACTATGTTCTCTTTGGTTCGAATATGACCTATGTTTGAACAGGAAGCCCCCAAATGACGTTGAGAGTTTTTTAATGACTCTGATTCGAATACGATCAAAGTCAGACCCAAAAGGGGTTAAGCTATTATTCGAATACGATCAAGAAGCCCCCTAGTAGATTTGGCATTGTGCTGATCAAGAGGGTACCGACAGCTATGTTCTCTTTGGTTCGAATATGACCTATATTTGAACAGGAAGCCCCCAAGTGACCATATAAGTTTTGGCATTGCGCCGATCAAGAGGGTACCAACAGCTATGCTGGATGAGCAGGAAGCCCCCCAGTGACCATAATAAGATAAACTGTAAGGCAGGATACCCATGTTTGAATCGCGCATCATGGCAGCAAGTTCTCTTTGGCAAGGTTTAATCTTTCTAAGAACTCGAACTTGCGAGAGATTAATTCTTTTTGAACAGGAACTTTAAACCGGATTTGAAAGCTTTGTGGGAAACATGTTTACCTTGAGCCGGATTTTAAACCGGATATTGAGAGCTTCAGCGCTTTGTGGGAGACAGATTTCCCTTGAACCAGATTTTGAACTGGAATCCTTCTTTTTAAGCCGGAAATTTTCTGACGGCCTTTAAATATTTGCCAATAAGGCAGTAGCCTTCGGGGCCGGGTTATTTTTCTATCCAATGACCCGGAGTGCTTGAATCTGCTTTAAACTGGCAATCATTTATTGAGTCATGTCATCATAACCCTCGAGTCTTAAGACGACTCGAGGAGTTGGCTTGAAATTCTTCATACTTGGCCGTGATATAAACCGGCATGAGTTATTCAACAACTCAGTGATATAATAGTCTCTTTTGTAGTAGACAACTTGTCCTGCATTGAGAAACTTGCAAGTCAGAGTAATTGCTCCTTTAAAGAAATGAATATGTAAAAAATATACCGGATGCATTTCACCTGATACGTCAAGCCAGCAATTATTCACCGTGAAGTTGATGATCACCTTGGTGAAGCTGAAATCAATCACGGGTGAGTCGGCCGCGGGAACAGACAGATGAGTCGGCCGCGGTGTTGTAAGCCGGCGCGGACGGGCGAGTCAGCTACAGGTGTAGTAAACCGTGCAGATGGGTGAGTCGGCAGCGGCGTTGTAAGCCGACACAGATGAGAGAGTCGCCAGCAGCGTTGGAAACAGCCCGGCCGCGGGCGCGGACAATGAGTCAGTCATGTGTGTAGATATAGCGGGGGAGGCGACTTGCACACATATCCATCGAGCATCACGGCACGAACGCGCTAGTGCAAAAATACTATTGACGCACACCCCTTTGCGACACCTTTGTAAGAAGTAATGGTCCTGCGAAAAAATATCATAGACCAGAGTAATTGTTCTCAAACAATTTAATATGTGCTGATAAAATATATAGAAAAGATAGCACCCGATGGTTTTATGAGATGTTGAGCCAGTCGTGATAACGAGACGACTACAAAGATGAATCTGTAGGTAGAATGAACCAGCAACAATAGTGGGTCAACTGCTGTTGTAAGCCGGCTGTGAGAACAAGGTGGCTGCAACTCATATGACAAATCAACTTCATTCACCGGACAGCCAGTTGGGCAGGCGTATCTATTGTATTTTATTATCATTTGAAGTGGACTAGTTGATGCCCAGGCTGATAGCTTGAGCTAGTTGGGAGAGAAATCTTGTTTGATTGTCACCCATTGGCTGATCAACGTGTCGTCTGTGAGAAACAATCAACTCATCCTCATCATCAAATTATGTTTGCACTTTGTTCCTCCAAGAACTCCAGACCTCAACAATTGTCTGTCCTCCCACTAAATATTGTTAGCAGTCATCGGCGATAACTTCTCTCTAAGAAAGGGTCATCAGACTATCATTTTTACGAGTCAATTTCTTAGGTAATTGTGCTTCCTTCTTTCTGTAAGAGCTATCATCTGCGGCATAATTACCACCATAGGTCACGGTGTTATGTTCTTCATAAGCATCCAATCATCCCAAGCACGTTCAACATTATAATCCATCTCTTGCATCTTTTCCTTGGTAATCGCATAATTCCTATCAGCATCTGGAGCCCTCACAGCAGCAGGCGAGGAAAAAGCACGATCCCAAGAGGATGCGTGGCGAGGAGGTATCGTTTGACTTTGGCTGTCATCGATGTACTGAAAACTTGAGTGAAGTGAATCCTAGGTCCTCGAACTATTTTGATGGTGTCAGGTAAGTCCTCAAACTATGAAAAGTGTCATCCAGTTCCTCGAAAATACTTGAAGTGTAATAAGTGTGTATATATGTGATATCTTTAAAATAGTTCAAGGACCTACGTGACACCTTTGAAATAGTTTGAGGACCAGGATAACACACATATTGCATTTTGAGGACCTGGATGACGATTTTCATAGTTTGAGGACCTACGCGACACCTCTGCAATAGTTTGAGGACCTATGATACACTTCACCCTGAAAACTTTAACTTTATGGACGTGACGCTTGTGCTGGTGGGCGGATTGTCACCACAGTAGTACGGATTAGTACTAATATCAATATACTTGCTCGTTCTTGTTTCAACAACCGTCATAGCAGGTTTGCCGCAATCGGCCGGTCCAGAGCAAGAACCAAGCATGAGACGAGCACCAGAGTGGGCAGCAACTGACATAGACAGGCTCGGGCGGCCGCTCGGAGGCTGGGCAGAAGCGGTTGACTCAGAGCGAGGACATGGCGATGGAGTCGGTCGGGCCAGCGGCCTGGCAACAACACGAGATTGCAACGGCGATGGCGGCTTGAGCAGGTCATGGAGACGGCAACTTGAAGCAGCGAAGGCCACGGGGGCGGCTGGCGGCTTGAGGTGCCGAGAGGACGGCTTACAGGTTTGTACTGGCGATGACGGAGCGTGGTTGAACAGGCGAAGCAGCTGGCGGCGATCGCGAAGCAGGGCCACGGCCATGGAGGCGTTCGAGCCGGGGGCGCAGGCGCACGGGCCACAGCCGTGGAGAGCGGCGGGACGATTTTCCGGCGAGCGAACCCCGGGGGTAGAGCACTTGATTTTGGCCTCGTGTGATTACTACACGATCCCATGTGAGTACGGCTCTTCATCCCCAACCTAGGAATCTGTGCCAAGTCACTTTTCCTATGTACTCCCTCCATTCTAAATTACTAGTCGTGGTTTTAGTTCAAATTTGAACTAAAACCACAACGAGTAATTTGGAATGGAGGGAGTAGTATAGAAATAATAACTGATGGGTCTTTCCACTTGATCCGGTGATAGCTACTTTTTTCCCTCACGTGGATTTCGAACACGGACAGCCTAAGAGCATTACTAGTAGAGCCCTCAAACCCTCAAACCCCTAAAAATAACTGCTTTTTTTTACAGTTTTCGTCAAAAAAAAGCCATAGACTAGAACCCCTTAATCCTCAAACCCTCAAAAAAATTTAAAGGTCCAACCCTCAAACCCTCTCCTAATCCTCAAAAGTAAGGGTTGGGGAGCAAAACCTACCCCAACCCTCATTTGGCGGTTATCCTCGCACGGAAGGGAAAAATCCTCCCAACTCCCGTGCCCACGCCCGCGACCGTCGCTGCTAGTTGCCCCCGTCGCCGGCGGCCGCCCCGTCGACCTCCCGCGCGCAACGACAACATCGTTCATTGAGAATATTCTGTTATAAGGGTTGGGTTTGAGGGTTCTAATCTTTGCCCCTGTTTTTCAACCCGTAAAAGTGCACAAAAAAATCATTTCTGGACCCTTAAAACGCTAGTGAGGGTTTGAGGGTTCTACTAGTAATGCTCTAAAGCATAGCAGATGCCTGACCTCGTCCGAGTAGGATTCGTGCTCCACCGTACTTGAATCAGTAGCACAGAACTTGCCAGATCATTAGGCCGTGTTGGCGAGTCAATTATTGACTATGCGGCATGATATCGAATCGTCAAAACTACCATCCAATAGCTTTAGTGGCTTACCAAGCTTGTACAACAACTCAATGGTGCGAGTTTGAATCCTGAAAAGAGCTATTTTACTCCCGTCGTTTATTCTAGTTTTCCCACGTAAGTTTACTTGCCTTCGGTGATTGTGGTATGAATCTGTCTTGGGACCTGCTTTCGCCAGCTGCAACTTGTCAACAGCGGCTCGCAATTTGACTGTAGTTGCTTTGCCGGACAAACCACTGCTGCCCTGGCGATTCACATGCGTCTTTTTAAATCCTGTTGGTCCAGACTTCGAGCAGCGGAGCCCCCGAAAACGATGTGGCTCCTGATCAGCAGATTGCTAGGTCACCTGTGGCGGCACACACACGCAACCCTAGTCTCCTTGGAACTTAAATTTCATATTCCGAACTTTCAAAACTAATCAACAGAATTAGGAAACCAGCGGCGGAGGATTTTCTGAAGAGCTTGGCAACTGTTTTCGGCCCGGATTATCTTGCGTGATCGTTATGTGCCTACTTTTCTTCATCCGGAAAATAGCGAGCTTCCCGATCCCTGAGAGATATCCCTCCAAGAACTCAACACCATCGTGCGCGCGCCCCACGGTGGGCGCCAACTGTCGTGGACTTGTCACGACAGATGTCCTAGCATGAGGACTTAGTCGTGAGGCCAACACATCTTTGTAGTACCTTGAGAGGGGTTGAGCGGAATTGAAAGACGCAACACAAGACAAGGATTTAGACAGCTTCGGGCCCCGGGAAACATCATCCGGAATAGCCCTACGTGCTGTTTGTGGCTAGATCTCATTATGCTCATGAGAGAGTCGCCGCATAAGCCAGCTCCCCCTTTGTGTCTAGCCCTAGAGATTGTTTCTTCTTGCCCCTCCTTTGGGGAGCCCTACCCCTCCTTATATAAGTTGAAGGGGCGGGTTACATGACTAGTCCTAGTAGGATTAGGATTACTCTATTACAAGTGGAGTCCTAGTCTTGCTTCCTTTGTAGGAGAATATTCCTGATGTCTTCCTCTTAATACGGCCCACCATAACATGAGCCGGCCTTCTGGGCCTTGGGCCTTGTCATCCATCTGAAACACCCGCCAGGTCACCAATGAGTCTTCAGGCTCGTGAGTCGTTACATCAGTGAACCGCTACACACATGAGTCGCCAATCTTCTGGCGGGTTGCCAATGAAACGCCAAGTCCGGCCGGGTCATATATCCGGCCGGGTCATACCGCGGGGTATATCCCCGACAGGTTGGATGAGATTTATCATGTAATCGAGTTAGTTTTGTTAGGGTTTGATCCCTAGTATACACTATGTTCTGAGATTGATGTTGCTATGACTTTGCTATGCTTAATGCTTGTCACTAGGGCCCGAGTGCCATGATTTCAGATCTGAACCTATTATGTTTTCATGAATATATGTGAGTTCTTGATCCTATCTTGCAAGTGTATAGTCACCTATTATGTGTTATGATCCGTTAACCCCGAAGTGACAATAATCGGGACCATTATCGGTGATGACCTAGTTTGAGGAGTTCATGTACTCACTATGTGTTAATGCTTTGGTCCGGTACTCTATTAAAAGGAGGCCTTAATATCCCTTAGTTTCCAATAGGACCCTGCTGCCACGGGAGGGTAGGACAAAAGATTTCATGCAAGTTCTTTTCCATAAGCACGTATGACTATATTCGGAATACATGCCTACATTACGTTGATGAACTGGAGCTAATTTTGTGTCACCCTATGTTATAACTGTTGCATGTTCGATTGCATCCGACATAATTCTCCATCACTGATCCAATGCCTACGAGCTTTTCATATTGTGTTCTTCGCTTATTTACTTTTCTGTTGCTACTGTTACAAACACTACAAAACCCAAAAATATTAATTTTGCTACCGTTACCATTATTATCATATTACTTTGCTACTAAATACCTTGCTGCTGATATTAAGTTTCCATGTGTGGTTGAACTGACAACTCAGCTGCTAATACTTGAGAATATTCTTTGGCTCCCCTTGTGTCGAATCAATAAATTTGGGTTGAATACTCTACCCTCGAAAACTGTTGCGACCCCCTATACTTGTGGGTTGTCAAGACTATTTTCTGGCGCCATTGCTGGGGAGCATAGCTCTATTCTTTGAGTCACTTGGGATTTATATGTGCCGGTCACTATGAAGAACTTGAAAGACCAAAGAACCAAGATTTTTCCCGCAACTATGACGGGAGGTAAGGAACTGCCATCTAGCTCTGCACTTGATTCACCTTCTGTTTTGAGTAAACTTGTGACACCTACACATGCTATTGATTCCGATAGGTCACATGTTATTGATGATGCTACTTCTGCTTTGCATGATACTTATGATGAAACTACTTCTATGCTTGATAATACTGTGCCACTAGGTGAATTTCTTGATGAACAACTTGCTAGGGCTAGAGAGAATGAAATTATTGAAACTGATAATATTGATGAAAGTGATGATGAAGATTCTCCCCTAGATATGAATTACCTGTTGTGCCTGAGGGTTATGTTATGGATGAAGAAGCTGCTACAGACTTCTTAGCTTGCAATGATAGATCTGATCTTAAGAAATTATTAGCCAAGCTTAAAAAAAGTCTTTGAATGCTAGAATGAAATATGACCCTGCTTTTGCTACTTCACCTATCTTTATTACTGATAAGGATCATGATTTTTCTGTCGATCCTGAGTTAATTACTCTGGTTGAATCTGATCCTTTTTATGGCTATGAATCTGAAACTGTTGTGGCACATCTTACTAAATTAAATGATATAGCCACCCTGTTTACTCATGATGAGAAAACTCGCCATTACTTTATCCTTAAGTTGTTTCCGTTCTCATTAAAGGGGTATGCTAAAACATGGTTTAATTCTATTGATCCTGGTTGTGTGCGTAGTCCCTAGGATATGATTTATTACTTCTCTGCTAAATATTTCCCCGCTCATAAGAAACAAGCTGCCTTAAGGGAATATATAATTTTGTGCAAATTGAAGAAGAGAGTCTCCCACAAGCTTGGGGGAGGCTTCTCTGATTACTTAATGCTTTGCCTGATCATCCTCTCAAGAAAAATGAAATACTTGATATCTTTTATAATGGACTAATCGATGCTTCCAGAGACCACCTGGATAGTTGTGCTGGTTGTGGTTTCAAGGAAAGAACTATTGATCAAGCTGAATTGCTATTGAATAATATGTTGACTAATGAAAATAATTAGACACTTCCTGAACCAACTCCTAAGCCAACTCTGAAGAAAAGGGGTATTCTATTTCTCAGTCCTGAATATATGCAAGAGGCAAAGAAATCTATGAAAGAAAAAGTTATTAAAACTGAAGATGTTAGGAATTTACCACCTATCGAAGAAATACATGGTCTTAATTTGTTGCATGTTGAAGAAATAGATGGTCTTGATAACCCGACACAGGTACTAAAGGTAAATTCTCTCTATAGATTCGATAAATGTGAAATCCCATTTACTAAGTTTGCTAGCCCATGCTTGGATGAGTTTGATGACTTTATGGTTAAACAAGAAAACTTCAATGCTTATGTTGGTAGACAATTGAAACACAATGCTGATATGCTTGAACACTTGGGTGATTATATGGCTAGTGTTAAAGATGAACTTAAACTTATTAGTAAAGATGCTTCTATGGTCACCACTCAAGTAGAACAAGTACTTAAAGCTCAGAATGATTTGCTCAATGAATTAAATAGTAAGAAAAATGATAATGCTGTTAGAGTTGTGACTAGAGGTGGTAAAATGACTCAGGAACCTTTGTATCCTGAGGGCCATCCTAAGAGAATTGAGAAAGATTCTCAGAGAATTAATGTTGATGCACCTAGTCCTTCTAAAAGGAAGAAAAAGAAAAATGATAGGACTTTGCATGCTTCTAGTGAACTTGTTATTGACACACCTAAGAGTCCCAATGACATTTCTATTTCTGATGCTAAAACACAATCTGGTAATGAACATGAACCTAGTGATAATGTTAATGATGATGCTCAACCTATCAATGACAATGATGTAGAGATTGAACCTACTATTGATCTTGATAACCCACAATCAAAGAATCAACGTTATGATAAGAGAGACTTTGTTGATAGGAAGCACGGTAAAGAAAGAGAACCATGGGTTCAGAAACCCATGCCTTTTCCTCCTAAACCATCCAAGAAAAAAGATGATGAGGATTTTGAGCGCATTGCTGAAATGATTAGACCCATCTTTTTGCGTATGCGTTTGACTGATATGCTTAAAATGAATCCTTATGCTAAATATATGAAAGATATAGTTACTAATAAAAGAAAGATCCTGGAAGCTAAAATTTCCACCATGCTAGCTAATTATACTTTTGAAGGTGGAATACCAAAGAAACTTGGAGATCCAGGAGTACCAACTATACCATGCTCCATTAAAAGAAACTATGTTAAAATTGCTTTATGTGATCTCAGAGCCGGTGTTAGTTTTATGCCTCTCTCTTTATATCGTAGACTTGATTTGAATAAGTTGACACCTACTGAAATATCTTTGCAAATGGATGATAAATCAACTGCTATACCTTTCGGTATTTGTGAGGATGTGCCTGTTGTGGTTGCAAACGTTACTATTTTAATGGACTTTGTTATTCTTGATATTCCCGGGGACGATAGTATGTCTATTATTCTTGGAAGACCCTTTCGGAATACTGCAGGGGCTGTTATTGATTGCACCAGAGGCAGTGTCACTTTTCATGTTAATGGTAATGCGCATACGGTACACTTTCCGAGGAAACAACCTCAAGTCCACAGTATCAATTCTATTGGAAAAATTTCAACAATCACTATTGGAGGTTTTGAATTTCCTCTTCCTATTGTCAAGAAGAAATATGATATTCCTATTGTTGGGGATGTGCACATCCCCGTTCAGGTAACCTAGTGTTATTCGAAATTTGAAGAGAACAAGAAGCCCAAGTATAATCTCCCTCGTACTGCGAAGGTTCGGCCATGTGAATGGCCTTGTGATGAGTTCTTGAAAGAGGCCGGGATTCATGAAGATTTTTATCATTTGGCTGAGAATGTAGGCCTCACCGCCTTCCTCCATGACCAGTGTGAATAGTATCTCTTACTCACCAATATCTTCGTGCAAAATTTTCATTTCCATGCTAGGAGATCACCACCTTCAGTGGAATTTTATTTATATGATGTTCATAAGGAGATGTCACTTTATGATTTTTGCCGGGTTTGTTTGATACCCTTTGAGGGCAGCATAGAGGAACCACATCGTAATGACGTGGAGGGATTTATTGATATGATTGCTGTAGGGGAAACGAGGAAAGTTTCCGATGCGAGAATCACTAGCATACATTTTCCTATTCTACATTACTTCGCAATATTTGCTAGTAGATTTTTAATTGGTCGCAGGAACTGTGGGAACCTTAGTGCTCCTGATATTGCTATTTTGTGCCATGCCTTGTTTCATGATACTACTTTCAGCTTAGGCGCTATTGTTGCTAGACGGTTAAATCTGAACCGTACTAAGGGCCCCGTCCTCGGAGGCATCTTTGCCACGCGCCTTGGTGCACACTTTAACATACCTATCAGGCATTATGAGAAAGAGGAAAAGTTGCTGCCTCCTATTGCTCTAGGTTATAAAAGTATGGTAGCACATGAGTTTATTGTTAAGGATAAGAATAAGACACTCAAATATAAGTTGATATTTAATGAGAATTATTGTGAGTTTATTACCTTGCATGCTCCCTCTTTGTTTAACATATTTTCAGGCATATACCTTGTTCCGTCGGAGGACATTCTTGCCTACCGGAACTAGATGACAGCTGCAGAGCCGGAACCACCATCTGACCCTCATCGTCAGTCCATTTACCAGTGGAATCCAGAGGAGATCACCAGCCAGTGGCAATCTGAGGACCCTGCTCAGTACGACCCCAACTACAGTTTTCGTCCATGGGCATAGACCAACTTAGGCCAAAAGCCTAAGCTTGGGGAGTATGTATTCCATATGAGTCCACCATACCTACCTATATACCGTATCTACCTACCATTCCAAGTAAATTTATATGTGCCAAACTCTAAACCTTCAAATAAACATTCTGTTTTGTATGCTTGAATAGCTCATGTATCAACTAGGGTTGTCTGTATCCTCCATGCTAGGGGGGTTATTCTCAAGAGGAGTGGACTCCGCTCCTCATTCACGAGAAAATGGCTGGTCACCGGGATGCCCTGTCCCATGCTCAAATCAAATCAAAATAATTGCAAACAGAACTCCCCCAGGATTGTTGTTAGTTGGAGGCACCCGTTGTTTCGGGCAAGCCATGGATTGATGCTTGTTGGTGGTGGGGGAGTATAAACTTTACAATTCTTCTTGGGAACCGCCTATAATGTGTGTAGCATGGAAGATATCGAGATCTCTCGGTTGTTATGTTGACAATGAAAGTATCCGCTCAAAATATTATTCATATCTATTTCAAAATCGAGCTCTAGCACCTCTACAAATCCCTGCTTCCCTCTGCGAAGGGCTTATCCATTTACTTTTATGTTGAGTCATCATCCTCTTATTAAAAAGCACCAGTTGGAGAGCACCGCTGTCATTTGCATCCATTACTGTTAGTTTACATTGAGTATGACTGTGACTGGATCTCTTTTACCAGGAATTACAATGTCTAGTCAGTCCATGATCTTTAAAGGTGTTGTGAATTTATGTTTTACGGTCTCAGACAGGGATAGCGAGATACCAACTTTTCATATTATATCATGATTGTTTTGAGAAAGTGTTGTCATCTGAGATTTGTTATTATTGCTCGCTAGCTGATTATGCCATTGATATGAGTAAACATGAGATCTAAATGTTATTGTGAATATGGTTAGTTCATAATCTTTGCTGAAAACATGAATGCTGGCTTTACATATTTACAACAACAAGAGCAAACAGAGTTTATAAAAGTTTTTCTTTATCACTTTCAGTTTATCAACTGAATTGCTTGAGGACAAGCAAAGGTTTAAGCTTGGGGGAGTTGATACGTCTCCGTCGTATTGTAGCGACCCGACCTCAAACGGTCAAGTCTCTGTGGATCGGTAATGCTGACACACACAGTACTACGAAGGATTTATAACAGAGTAGCAATCACACACTTATTACATCAAATGTCTCGAAAGAGAACTTATTACAATAAATATGGCTTAAGCCCATCTAAATTAGATAACAGCGGAAGGCTTGGAAGATAAGTGAGTCCATCAACTCCAACGGCATAGCTGAGTGCATGACAAATGACCTACGACATCTTACTCGTCTTCTGAAAAGTCTGCAACATGATACGTTGCAGCCCGAAAATGGGTCAACACATGGAATATGCTGGCAATATAACACAAGAGAGCAATGAACAGATAAATGCTATCACTACATGCATATATGGTTGGTGGAGGCTCTATGGTTATATTGTTTTGCGAAAAGCCAATTTTTTCCTACAACAAAGGAATATATTTTATTTAACTATCATGGTAGTTGAAACATCATTGAGAAGGTTCCTCCAACTCAATCCCAACTGAAGTAGTCATTAACATCCCAACAAATTAATTTTAGAGTGATGAGATCAAATCAATAATTCAAGTACCAGATACTCAAGATGTCCATAACCGGGGACATGGCTAACCATGATTAGTTTATACACTCTGCAGAGGTTTGCTCACTTTTCCCCACAAGACCTGATCTCCTTCATTGGATTTCTCGCACTACATGGTGTTTGAGAAACGGATGACCGAGACACAGTCTTTCAGAAACATTAACTCTTTACTCTGGGTGGACCGTTACACCTACTTTCCCCTACATCTGCTAGCCCACCACTGAAAGAGGTCACGCAACATACTCAATGATGCCAGAGCCCATAATGGCTTGTGGCTGCACACGGAAGTTTCTAGCATGAATAATCTTATGATCCCTTTGAGCCTGGGTGGTGGACCATAGGATGATCACACGGGTACTTTGGGATATCCTAGGACAGCACTGGATTCTCCAGGTGCCCACAAGCAATCCAGCCAGATGTGTATTAGAGTTGCCGCCTTAAGTTGAACCATTAATTAACAACTCACATCTGTCATGGATACACTCAAACCCAAACCACGTCTACGAGCATAGCATAACAATATAAGCATAATGTAGAAGTAACTCCCAAGGGTTTGATAATAAAGCAAGTAATAGGTTCTACCTCATCATCTACTTCCCAGACCCACATGTTAAGAGATCCTACTCATGCAATGTGTGAGGGTTGAAACTAATGCATAAAAACTGGGTGATAAAGGGGTATGATCAAAGTGTTACTTGCCTTGCTGATGATCTGCAAATCCTAAAGGCTTGTAGTAGCACGCTTCGCACTCCGGGTGTTCTATCACAAACAAACAATAACATACATAATGTCGGGGATATACCCCACGGTGTAAACTGGCCGGAAGTTAACCCGGCCGGACTTGGCGGTTTATCTGAAGACCCCGCTGACACTTGGCGAGTTACTGGCGACCCGCCCTGACCTGGCGGTTTACAAGCATCCCACCTGGTCATTATGACTCACTAGTGATCCGGCATGCGGGGTCGACAGATGACAAGGCCCAAAGCCCAGAAGGCCGGTTCACGTTTAACGGTGGGCCGGTTTAAGAGGAAAGGCATGAGGAACATTATCTTACAAGGAGCTAAGACCTGGACTTGTATCCGGTTTGTATTAGAGGTAGACTAGTCCTAATCCTAATAGGACTCCACATGTAACCCGCCCCTCCAACATATATAAGGAGGGGCAGGGCACCCCAAGAGGGACAAGATTCACAAGTTCCATGAGTTGGGCAAGTTAGGTTTAGACAATAGCTCTCGAGATAGAGCACTCTTGTAATCGTGATCATCGTCATCAATATCAATGAAGCATGATGTAGGCTTTTACCTCCACTGTGAGGGGCCGAACCTGGGTAAAACATCGCGTCTCTCCTCTCGCTCAACCCCTCTCAAGCTACCACATAGATGCGTTGGCCTCACGACTAAGTCCTGACACTAAGGACATCTTCCGTGACAATTCCACGATAGTTGGCGCCCACCGTGGGGCTGGCGCATGGTGGTGTTGAGTTCTTGAAGGGATCTCATCTAGGTTTCGAGAAGTTTGCAATTTTTCGGATAAAGGAGAACCGGTTTAGGATTCACATCGACACCGAGTTCATCGGTCAAAGCCAGAAAATTTTATCAATGACGTTCAAGCAAAAGCAAGCCCAATGAAGATAGAGAAGCTAATTGATGAGTGGCAGCTGCAAGGCTATTCTTTTGCCGAGGACAACATCGTTTTGGATCCAAAGAGTACACGGATTCGTCTTCTAGTCGGAAGTATCATTACCACATCCGTTTTGGAATAAATCCCAAAGGAAGAGCACGTCGGACGGAAATTTTGTTGCTGTCAAAGTTAGACAACGATACAACCCAGATTAGGACTCTGTCTTCCACTCTGCATCCGGGTTTCTGTCCGTTGCACTGGCAGCAGTCCAAGTCCCTGCCATGACCCACCCCGTCATGGGCCTTCTCGCCAGACCCGTCGCGTTAGGCTGACCGGCTATCGCTTCGTCAACCCGCTGTCGAGGAGCCAACGAGGGGGAGGAGATCACGAATTTGACATCTGCAGCTGCCTCCCATCTCGTTCCTGCCGCGCTGAATGGCTCCACCTCGGCCTCCCCTCGCTTGGTTACTCCGGCGGCCGGACCTCGCCTTGAGCCGTTAAGTCACCGGTTGACCCGCCGCCGAGCACCTACAAACTGGCCATCCTCCTGCACCTTAAACCGCCGCCGGCTCGCGGGCCTCCCGGATTCAATCACCTCTTCTACGACGGATCGACGCCGAGCCAAGTCACGCGCTACCAATGAGTCATGTGCTACTGTCCGGGTCTCGCCTCAGTCGTAACCCACCAAGTCGCCGCCTGTCGCTGGGTTACCTCACTACCATGGCTCTGTCTACAAACCGCCATCGCTAGGAGTGGCCAACCGCCATGGGGGCTGCGGACGAACCGGCGTTTTCTGCCACAAATCGCCAAGTCGCCGTGGCCCGGGTCAGCCCGCCTCGCGTTGCTCCGCTGGAGAGCCGGCCTGTAACTGTCTGCCTCATCATCGCTTCTGAACCGCCGACACAGCAAATCGCCGCTCCACCTCCAACGCAGATGAATCGCCGCCCGCGCTTCAGGCTTCCTCTGTTTCTGGGTCGTCGCTGCAGCTTCGAAGCACCTTTGTGGCTTCTATTCCTTCAAGCCACCTCGGTTCCGGGTCACTTTGCCTCCACACAGTGTTGCTAGTCGTCGTCGTTGTTTTCATCTTCGAGTCGCCCTGGTCGCGCCCCACGATTTGGTAGCGCTGCCTCTCCTGCGCCGCCTCGCGCGGTTCTGCACCGCCGGGTCACGACCCGTGGCTCTCTCCATAAGCCGGTCATCCAGCAAAAACATCAGGTGATACCCATCTTATCTGTTTCATCTGTATATAGTATCTATCTGCGAAACAGTTACTCTGTCTTGTAGTATTTTACGCAGGACAAAATCCACTACAAAGTGGTATTATGCCACGGAGATGGAGGCATGCCGACATCATTTCAGTACAGCTGGTTGTTGTTACTCAACGGACTCCCGCACCAGTTTACAACGCCGTGGCCGTCACTCGCGACCGCGCCGGTTTACAAACGCCGTGGCCGTCTGCCGCGGCTGACTCGGCCATGATTGATTTCAGCTTCACGACGGTGATCATCAACTCCATGGTGGATAACCCTTGGCATGATATATCAGGTGAAACCCATCCAATATATTTTATATTGCCTTCTTTAAAAGAGCAATTACTCCGGTTTGCAAAGTTGTTTAATGCAGGACCCTAAACTGCCATATTGGTGCAAATTTAAAGGCCGTCAGAAAATTTCCGGCTGAAATGAAGATTCCGGTTTAAAATCCGGTTCAAGGGAAAGATGTCTCCCACAAAGTTTTGAAGCTCTCAATATCCGGTTCAAGATCCTGGTTCAAGAAGAATTTATCTCTTGCAAAAAGGTAAAAATTGCCAAAGAGGACCTGCTGCCATGATGCGCGGTTCAAACATGGGTATCCTGCTTTATTGGCTTATCATATTATTGATCACTTGGGGGCTTGGTTGTATTCGAACCATAGTCACACCTTTTGATCGGCTCAAAACCAAATCAATCTGGGGCCAAAGAGAGTGTTGTAAAACAACAACTCAAACATAGGCACCCAATGAGCACAACTCAAAACGTTACTTGGGGATTCTTTGCTATCGAAATGAACTTAGAATCTACACTTGTAATGGGCTATCAAGCCATGGCTTGGAAGCCTGGTGTATACACCTAAAACCCCGGGTTAACCTGCCTATTTAAGTAAGTCACTCTGCCCAGGTAAACCTGGTATGACCCTTCGAACTTTGACAAGTTACTCTAAAATGAAGACCCTGAACTTGTCAAGTTAAAACGATGATTGGTTAAGGATTGAGGACCACCTTAAAAGGCTTTGCAAAAATGGTTTAACTCAGTGGCCTGGCAGCCCATGAAAAGCCTCGAATTTGGGGCCTGGCAGCCCATGAAAAGCCTCGACTACAACGGTTTTATTTGCTTTTTGCTAAGTTTTGCTTTCTTTTGATAAGATTTGTGATGCTTTCAAACCGGCGTTTATCAACCCGGTTAGGCTGTCAACTACAAGTTGTCAGTACACGATCAAGTTATAATCCGGAGACTATCAACCCGGTCTGGTTTGACTACGAGTCGCCAGTATTATATGTGGTTAAACCGGTGTTTATCACAACCCGGTACGGTTTTATCTTAAACCGGCACAATATGGAAGGAGTTATTAGTACTCAAGATTGGGGTTATCACCTTTACTACAAAAAGTTGGTAAAACCAACAATGTGATTCAATGTCACAGGTATGATATATTCTTAAGTGCAGCCTTGGTTATAAACCCGGGTTATATCTTGAGCATTATGACCCGTCCGGCGGTAAACCGCCAGGACACTTTAAACTTGTTGTATGCAGAAACAAGTTTGTCAAACCGGCCTGGCTTTGGACTATAAGTCGCCAGTATATATATTTGGATTGCGCCATTGGAATCATGCGCTTATAAATCATTGGGTTATATTATTCAAATAGCCAAACTTGGCTGGATTTTCATTATGATATTGAATGAATAAGGTTTTCATACCGGATTATATTATCTTGAATAGCCAACATGGCTGGATTTTTATGGTTATTAATAACCGGTATTACTGAATTTTCAAAGTCGCTTTAGCGCAATGGCTATTATTTTATCAAAGGATATGATTTATTCTACAATGGAAGGAATAGTCCTGAGTCGCTGCAGGCTTACAACCCGGCACTTGGGGGCTAGATTATTCAAATTGAGATTACATGCAAGTCTCATGTCGCTGCAAGTATGCACCATGACACTTGGGGGCTAATGCAAAGTCATTTTTACTAGTCTTATTGAAGACCCGACTCATCATATTATAATGAGCCGGCCCTTGGGGGCTACCAATTGCTCCTGTCAACAATTCAAGGTACACAAGTTTTCGTCCATAATATTGAAGGATCCATTTCTTAGTTGGTAAAACACAAAGCTCTTAACCTTGTGGACGTGGGTTCAAGCCCTACGATGGAAGCTACATTATCAGATGTTATTTTCATTGAAGTATATATCAAGTCCCGGTTCATTATTATCTTACTAAGCCGGCCCTTGGGGGCTACACATCACTGCTCAAGTCTACATGATTATATTTATAAAGTCCCTGCTAATTATTGCATAATGACCCGGCCCTTGGGGGCTACACTGATTGAAGTTTTTATAAGCAATTGCAAGTCCCAGGTTGCTGCAAGCATGACAACCCGGCACTTGGGGGCTACATATATGGAGTATTCAGTTTATATGATCGAGATGAACAAACCGGATTTCTTCAAGGTTGAAACACTTATTGGAAGCAAGTCTTAAGTTATCACTATGTTCTCCTCTTAAGACTTGGGGGCTACAGGTATTATGCATATAAAGGAGGAACATCTTCATTTTATTAGTTTTGAGCAAATCAGGAAGATCAATTAGATGACCCGGTGTCGACAACAATTATGACCCGGCGCCATCAATATTTATAAACCGGCCATTTTGGTAATATTAAACCGACAAGTTTTACATCTTCAAACCGGCTGAATATTAGATAAGTATTTTCAGACCCATATTTCTTAAACCGGCGGAGCTGAGTCAAAGGAGTTATTCTTCACAATATTTCTTGATGACAAGCCAATGCCGGCAAATTGATTATGAAGCTGGTCTGTTGACCCGGATTTCCCAGAAGGAGGAAATAACAAGGACTTAAGGATGATCAGGTACCGGTTTACAAAAATTCTTAACCCGGAGCATAATCTGTCAAATTTGTTCTTGTGTTTATTTTGCAGCATAAGTTTACCATGAATAAATCCAAGCTAAACTTGGGGGCTAATGTCGGGGATATACCCCACGGTGTAAACCGGCCGGAAGTTAACCCGGCCGGACTTGGCGGTTTATCTGAAGACCCCGCTGACACTTGGCGAGTTACTGTCGACCCGCCCTGACCTGGCGGTTTACAAGTAGCCCACCTGGTCATTATGACTCACTGGTGATCCGGCGTGCGGGATCGACAGATGACAAGGCCCAAAGCCCAGAAGGCCGGTTCACGTTTAACGGTGGGCCGGTTTAAGAGGAAAGGCATGAGGAACATTATCTTACAAGGAGCTAAGACCTGGACTTGTATCCGGTTTGTATTAGAGGTAGACTAGTCCTAATCCTAATAGGACTCCACATGTAACCCGCCCCTCCAACATATATAAGGAGGGGCAGGGCACCACAAGAGGGACAAGATTCACAAGTTCCACGAGTTGGGCAAGTTAGGTTTAGACAATAGCTCTCGAGATAGAGCACTCTTGTAATCGTGATCATCATCATCAATATCAATGAAGTAGGATGTAGGCTTTTACCTCCACCGTGAGGGGCCGAACCTGGGTAAAACATCGCGTCTCTCGTCCCGCTCAACCCCTCTCAAGCTACCACATAGATGCATTGGCCTCACGACTAAGTCCTGACACTAAGGACATCTGCCGTGACAATTCTACGACACATAAGCAATCAAGCAAAGATGCACGGGGAAAACTCAAATAAGAAGATCTAACCAGAAATTTCAACTGAAGAACTTCGGTTTGCAAAAAGAATCAAATAAAACGGAGCAACGAAACTCAAACTACGAAAGAAACAAGATCCTATTACTAATCTGGACTAAAGTCAAATTTTACAGTACCAAAATCTTGTTCAAGTTGTTTAAATGGAAAGAGGGCTTCCAGACGAAGATCAAGGCGCTTGTTTCATCTGATTTGGATACCCGAGCAAAAAGATAAACTAGATCGAAGATTAGGGCAGAAATCGCGATCGAAAATAACCGCGGAAAATCCCTGGAAAAAGAAAACTGATGAACAGGCTAACGAACGAACGTTCGTTTTCTGTGGCTAACGGATGAATGACGCTTGTTAAAACGAATGTACGGACGAATGTCTGCGATTTAACTAAACCGAGAAAAACCGAATAAAAAACCAATCTAGAAAAAAATGAACTAGGGTTTCGAAAAAAATGAACCGTACGGTTTTCTAGTGAAAACCGGCGGCGGCGGCTACCTCGACGGCTGTGCGCGGGCGGCGGCGGCTTAGGGTTAGGGTTTCAGCGGGGCGGCACTGGTGGCTGAGGCGGCAGCCCGGGGCGTCTTATAAAGGCCCCGGCCGGAGGTGTACGGCTCGGGTACGGCCTGGTAAGGCAGTAACTTTTCTTAAAATAAATCCCAACGCATAAAAACAATTAAAAGAAATACCAAACGGACTCCAAAAATCCTAAAATAAATTTTCACGGTCCTCTAATATTATTGCGGACAAAGTGAACATTTATTTAGGCCTAAAATGCAATTTTGAAAAATGCATATTTTTCCTAATTCAAATAAAATTGCGATAAAATCCAAATAAAAAAACTTATTTGATTTTCATATTTCCCCCTAATATTTTGTTCATTTTGGAGAAGTCATATTATCTCCTCTCATATATTTTGATATAAAATATTTTCGGGGAAAAATAATTAAAATCAAATGATCCTCTTTTCAAAATTTGAGAAAACTCAAATATGAAAAAAATAACGAAATTCCCAACTCTCTCCGTGGGTCCTTGAGTTGCTTAGAATTTCTAGGATCGCGAAACGAAAATGCAATAAATATGATATGCATGAATGACCTATGTGTAACATTCCAAATTGAAAATTTGGGATGTTACACGTATCTACTTTTCCAAACACTTTTGCCCTTGTTTTGGACTCTAATTTGCATGATTTGAATGGAACTAACCCGGACTGACGTTGTTTTGAGCAGAATTGCAATTGTGTTATTTTTGTGTAGAAATAAAAGTTCTCTAAATGACGTGAAAATCAACGGAGATTATTTTTGGAATATATAAAAAATACTGGAAGAAGAATCCATGTCAGGGGGCCACACCCTGTCCACGAGGGTGGAGGGCGCGCCTACCCCCTGGGTGCGTCCCCTGCCTCGTGGGCCCCCTTACGCTCCACCGACCTCAACTCGAACTCCATATATTCATGTTCGGGGAAAAAATCGAAGAGAAGGATTCATCACGTTTTACGATACGGAGCCACCGCCAAGCCCTAAAGTCTCTCGGGAGGGCTGATCTGGAGTCCGTTCGGGGCTCCGGAGAGGGGAATCCATCGCCATCATCATCATCAACCTTCCTCCATCACCAATTTCATGATGCTCACCGCCGTGCGTGAGTAATTCCACCGTAAGCTTGCTGGACGGTGATGGGTTGGATGAGATTTATCATGTAATCGAGTTAGTTTTGTTAGGGTTTGATCCCTAGTATCCACTATGTTCTGAGATTGATGTTGCTATGACTTTGCTATGCTTAATGCTTGTCACTAGGGCCCGAGTGCCATGATTTCATATCTAAACCTATTATGTGTTCATGAATATATGTGAGTTCTTGATCCTATCTTGCAAGTCTATAGTCACCTATTATGTGTTATGATCCGTTAATCCCGAAGTGACAATAATCGGGACCATTACCGTTGATGACCATAGTTTGAGGAGTTCATGTATTCACTATGTGTTAATGCTTTGGTTCGGTACTCTATTAAAAGGAGGTCTTAATATCCCTTAGTATCCAATAGGACCCCGTTGCCATGGGAGGGTAGGACAAAAGATGTCATGCAAGTTCTTTTCCATAAGCATGTATGACCATATTCGGAATACATGCCTACATTACATTAATGAACTGGAGCTAGTTCTGTGTCACCCGATGTTATAACTGTTGCATGATCAATCGCATCCTACATAATTCCCCATCACCGATCCAATGGCTACGAGATTTTCATATATTATTCTTCGCTTATTTTGTTTTCCGTTGCTACTATTACAATCACTACAAAACCCAAAAAAATTTACTTTTGCTACCATTACCATTATTATCATAGTACTTTGCTACTAAATGATACGTCTCCAACGTATCTATAATTTTTGATTGTTCCATGCTATATTATATCCTGTTTTGGACATTATTGGGCTTTATTATGCACTTTTATATTATTTTTGGGGACTAACCTATTAAGCGGAGGCCCAGCCTAGAATTGCCGTTTTTGCCCTATTTTAGGGTTTTGCAGAAAAAGAATATCAAATGGCGTCCAAACGGAATGAAACCTTCGGGAACGTGATTTTCGGAACAAACATGATCCAGAGGACTTGGACCCTACGTCAAGCAATCAACAAGGAAGGCACGAAATAGGGGGCGCACCTACCCCCCCAGGCGTGCCCTCCACCCTCGTGGGGCCCATGTTGCCCCACCGACGTACTACTTCCTCCTATATATACCTACGTACCCCAAAACTACCAGATACAGAGCCAAAACCCTAATTCCACCGCCGTAACTTTCTGTATCCATGAGATCCCATCTTGGGGCCTTTTCGGAAGCTCCGCCGGAGGGGGTATCGATCATGGAGGGCTTCTACATCAACACCATAGACTCTCCGATGAAGTGTGAGTAGTTTACTTCAGACCTACGGGTCCATAGTTATTAGCTAGATGACTTCTTCTCTCTTTTTGGATCTCAATACAAAATTCTCCCCCTCTCTTCTAGAGATCTATTCGATGTAATCTTCTTTTGCGGTGTGTTTGTTGAGATCAATGAATTGTAGGTTTATGATCAAGTTTATCTATGAACAATATTTGAATCTTCTCTAAATTCTTTTATGTATGATTGGTTATCTTTGCAAGTCTCTTCGAATTATCAGTTTGGTTTGGCCTACTAGATTGATCTTTCTTGCAATGGGAGAAGTGCTTAGCTTTGGGTTCAATCTTGCGGTGTCCTTTCCCAGTGACAATAGGGGCAGCAAGGCACGTATTGTATTGTTGCCATCGAGGATAACAAGATGGGGTTTATGTCATATTGCATGAGTTTATCCCTCTACATCATGTCATCTTGCTTAAAGCGTTACTCTGTTCTCTTGAACTTAATACTCTAGATGCATGCTGGATAGCGGTCGATGTGTGGAGTAATAGTAGTAGATGCAGGCAGGAGTCGGTCTACTTGTATCGGACGTGATGCCTATATACATGATCATACCTAGATATTCTCATAACTATGCTCAATTCTGTCAATTGCTCAATAGTAATTTGTTCACCCACCGTAATACTTATGCTCTCGAGAGAAGCCTCTAGTGAAACCTATGGCCCCCAAGTCTATTCTCCATCATATTAATCTTCCAATACTTAGTTATTTCCTTTGCTATTTATTTTACTTGCATCTTTATTTTTCTTTATCATAAAAATACCAAAAATATTATCTTATCATATCTATCAGATCTCACTCTCGTAGGTGACCGTGAAGGGATTGACAACCCCTTTATCGCGTTGGTTGCGAGGAGTTTATTTGTTTGTGTAGGTGCAAGGGACTCGTGCGTGGCCTCCTACTGGATTGATACATTGGTTCTCAAAAACTGAGGGAAATAGTTACGCTGCTATGCTGCATCACCCTTTCCTCTTCAAGGGAAAACCAACGCAGTGCTCAAGAGGTAGCAAGAAGGATTTTTGGTGCCGTTGCCTAGGAGTCTACGCAAAAGTCAATATACCAAGTACCCATCACAAATCCTTATCTCCAGAATTACATTATTTACCATTTGCCTCTCGTTTTCCTCTCCCCACTTCACCCTTGCCGTTTTATTCGCCCTCTCTCTCTCTCCATTCTCCCTCTCTTTCTCTATTTGCCTCTTCTTTCCCCTTGCACTTTCCGCCGTTATGTCTGAAATCAGGGAAATTATTGTCGATATGGACAATAATAATATTGTGAAAAATTCTAATGCTCCTGCTGAAGAACCCCCTATCTTACATACAAAAAATTTCCGAGTTGGTAGTGGTAATATTATTGGAAAAGGAGTTATCCAAGATTTCTTTACTTGTGCCGGTGCTTTGCCTTCTATGGGTAGCTCTATCCTTCATAGAACTAGTAGTCTTGCGGATGCTATCGCCATGCTTGTAGTTGAACATGAAAGACAATTTTTGCACATGCATCCTTGCATACAAAGGATTTTCTTAGAATTTTCTAATATTGAGCATTCTTCTGTTAAGCATGCCGCTACTATCTTTTTGGCTCATGAGTTTAGATTCATAATAAAAGAGCCAAATAAATCTTTGCGCATTATAGGGTGGACGCTTGCCGTCCTCCTATAGAGGCTATCCTTTTTGATCAAGAAGAAATAATGCGTTTTCAATCTCTAGACTATGTTGCTTTCAATGAAAATCTTAGAAAAAGGGCTCCTACCAATATTCTAGTTGATAGAATTTCTGAACTTAATAATGATTTGGCTATTCGAAATAATGAACTAGGATATTCTCTCGAGTATAGGCTCACAAAGTTCTGTCAAAAGAATGCTTATAATGATGAATTGGTTGTGCAATACGAAGGGCCAAAGGAGGAACCTATACCTCCCAAGGTTGATCTTGGGGACTTTTCTCCCATTAAATTTAGCCCTTTTGATTACTTTTGTTTGCCTCAAAGAAAACTTTCTGCCGAACGTAGGGAATATAAAATGAGTTTTAATGATCTATCTTATTATTATGGCAATACCTAGATCTATCTTCGCTTTTATGCCTAGCTAGGGGCGTTAAACGATAGCGCTTGTTGGGAGGCAACCCAATTTTATTTTTATTCCTTGCTTTTTGCTCCTGTTTAGTAATAAATAATTTATCTAGCCTCTGTTTTGGTTGTGTTTTTTGTGTTTAATTAGTGTTTGTGCCAAGTAGAACCGTTGGGAAGACTTGGGGAAAGTCTTTTTAATCTTGCTGTAAAAAACAGAAACTTTAGCGCTCACGAGAACTGCTGCCATTTTTATTTGGAAAGTGATATTTAGTTAATTATTTTTCAGATGATTAATAGATAAATTTCTCACGTCCAGAAATTTATTTTAGAATTTTTGGGGTTCCAGATCTTGCGTTAGCTACAGATTACTACAGACTGTTCTGTTTTTGACAGATTCTGTTTTTCGTGTGTTGTTTGCTTATTTTGATGAATCTATGGCTAGTAAAATAGTTTATAAACCATAGAGAAGTTGGAATACAGTAGGTTTAACACAATATAAATAAATAATGAGTTCATTACAGTACCTTGAAGTGGTGTTTTGTTTTCTTTCGCTAACGGAGCTCACGAGATTTTCTACTTTAAGTTTTGTGTTGTGAAGTTTTCAAGTTTTGGGTAAAGGTTTGATGGATTATGGAACAAGGAGTGGAAAGAGACTAATCTTGGGGATGCCCATGGCACCCCCAAGATAATCTAAGGACACCTAAAAGCCAAAGCTTGGGGATTCCCCGGAAGGCATCCCCTCTTTCGTCTACTTCTATCGGTAACTTTACTTGGAGCTATATTTTTATTTACCACATGATATGTGTTTTGCTTGGAGCGTCTTGTATTATTTGAGTCTTTATTTGTTAGTTTTCCACAATCATCCTTGCTGCACACACCTTTTTGAGAGAGACACTCATGATTCGGAAATTGTTAGAATACTCTATGTGTTTCACTTATATCTTTTGAGTTATATAGTTTTTGCTCTAGTGCTTCACTTATATCTTTTAGAGCACGTTGGTGGATTTGTTTTATAGAAACCATTGTTCTCTCATGCTTCACTTAGATTATTTTGAGATTCCTACAAAACAGCATGGTAATTTTCTTTAATTATGTTAGGCATTCAAGATTAATAATAAAATTTTCTTATGAGTGTGTTGAATACTATGAGAAGTTTGAAACTTGATAGTTGTTTTGAGATATGGAGATGGTGATATTAGAGTCGTGCTAGTTGAGTAGTTGTGAATTTGAGAAATGCTTGTGTTGAAGTTTGTGATTCCCGTAGCATGCACGTATGGTGAACCGTTATGTTAAGAAGTCGGAGCATGATGTATTTATTGATTGTCCTCCTTATGAGTGGCGGTCGGGGATGAGCGATGGTCTTTTCCTACCAATCTATCCCCCTAGGAGCATGCGCGTAGTACTTTGCTTCGATAACTAATAGATTTTTGCAATAAGTATGTGAGTTCTTTATGACTAATGTTGAGTCCATGGATTATACGCACTCTCACCCTTCCACCATTGCTAGCCTCTCTAATACCGTGCACCTTTCGCCGGTATCATAAACCCACCATATACCTTCCTCAAAACAGCCACCATACCTACCTATCATGGCATTTCCATAGCCATTCCGAGATATATTGCCATGCAACTTTCCACCGTTTCGTTTACTATGACACGCTCCATCATTCTCATATTGCTTCGCATGATCATGTAGTTGACATTTTAGTTGTGGCAAAGCCACCGTTCATAATTCTTTCATATAAGTCACTCATGCATCATTGCTATCCTGGTACACCACCGGAGGCATTCATATAGAGTCATATTTTGTTCTAGTATCGAGTTGTAATCATTGAGTTGTAAATAAACAGAAGTGTGATGATCATCATTCATAGAGTATTGTCCCAAAAAAAAAGAAAAAAAGAAAGGCAAAATAAAAAAAGAAGGCCCAGAAAAAGAATAAAAAGGGGCAATACTACTATCCTTTTTTCCACACTTGTGCTTCAAAGTAGCACCATGATCTTCATGATAGAGAGTCTTATGCTATCACTTTCATATACTAGTGGGAATTTTTCATTATATAACTTGGCTTGTATATTCCAACGATGAGCTTCCTCAAAATGCCCTAGGTCTTCGTGAGCAAGCAAGTTGGATGCACACCCACTTAGTTTCTTTTTGTTGAGCTTTCATATACTTATAGCTCTAGTGCATCCATTGCATGGCAATCCCTACTCACTCACATTGATATCTATTGATGGGCATCTCCATAGCCCGTTGATATGCCTAGTTGATGTGAGACTATCTTCTCCCTTTTTGTCTTCTCCACAACCACCATTCTATTCCACCTATAGTGCTATGTCCATGGCTCACGCTCATGTATTGCGTGAAGATTGAAAAAGTTTGAGAACACCAAAAGTATGAAACAATTGCTTGGCTTGTCATCGGGGTTGTGCATGATTTGAATACTTTGTGTGGTGAAGATGGAGCATAGCCAGACTATATGATTTTGTAGGGATAACTTTCTTTGGCCATGTTATTTCGAAGAGACATAATTGCTTAGTTAGTATGCTTGAAGTATTATTATTTCTATGTCAATATTAAACTTTTGTCTTGAATCTTTCGGATCTGAATATTCATACCACAATTAAGAGAATTACATTTAAATTATGCCAAGTAGCATTCCACAGCAAAAAATCTGTTTTCATCATTTACCTACTCGAGGACGAGCAGGAATTAAGCTTGGGGATGCTTGATACGTCTCCAACGTATCTATAATTTTTGATTGTTCCATGCTATATTATATCCTATTTTGGACATTATTGGGCTTTATTATACACTTTTATATTATTTTGGGACTAACCTATTAACCGGAGGCCCAGCCCAGAATTGCTGTTTTTTGCCTATTTTAGGCTTTCACAGAAAAAGAATATCAAATAGAGTCCAAATGGAATGAAACCTTCGGGAACGTGATTTTCGGAACGAACATGATCCAGAGGACTTCGACCCTACGTCAAGCAATCAACGAGGAAGGCACGTGCTAGGGGGCGCGCCTATCCCCCCCAGCCATGCCCTCCACCCTTGTGGGGCCCATGTTGCTCCACCAATGTACTCCTTCCTCCTATATATACCTACGTACCCCCAAACTACCAGATACAGAGCCAAAACTCTAATTCCACCGCCGTAACTTTCTGTATCCATGAGATCCCATCTTGGGGCCTTTTCCGGAACTCCGCCGAAGGGGGTATCGATCACGGAGGGCTTCTACATCAACACCATAGCCTCTCCGATGAAGTGTGAGTAGTTTACTTCAGACCTACGGGTCCATAGTTATTAGCTAGATGGCTTCTTCTCTCTTTTTGGATCTCAATACAAAGTTCTCCCCCTCTCTTCTAGAGATCTATTCAATGTAATCTTCTTTTGCGGTGTGTTTGTTGAGATCGATGAATTGTAGGTTTATGATCAAGTTTATCTATGAACAATATTTGAATCTTCTCTGAATTCTTTTATGTATGATTGGTTATCTTTGCAAGTCTCTTCGAATTATCATTTTGGTTTGGCCTACTAGATTGATCTTTCTTGCAATGGGAGAAGTGCTTAGCTTTGTGTTCAATCTTGCGGTGTCATTTCCCAGTGACAGTAGGGGCAGCAAGGCACGTATTGTATTGTTGCCATCGAGGATAACCAGATGGGGTTTATATCATATTGCATGAGTTTATCCCTCTACATCATGTCATCTTGCTTAAAGCGTTACTATGTTCTCTTGAACTTAATACTCTAGATGCATGCTGGATAGAAGTCGATGTGTGGAGTAATAGTAGTAGATGCAGGCAGGAGTCGGTCTACTTGTATCGGACGTGATGCCTATATGCATGATCATACCTAGATATTCTCATAACTATGCTCAATTCTGTCAATTGCTCAACAGTAATTTGTTCACCCACCGTAATACTTATGCTCTCGAGAGAAGCCTCTAGTGAAACCTATGGACCCCAGGTCTATTCTCCATCATATTAATCTTCCAATACTTAGTTATTTCCTTTGCTATTTATTTAACTTGCATCTTTATTTCTCTTTATCATAAAAATACCAAAAATATTATCTTATCATATGTATCAGATCTCACTCTCGTAGGTGACCGTGAAGGGATTGACAACTCCTTTATTGCGTTGGTTGCGAGGAGTTTATTTGTTTGTGTAGGTGCGAGGGACTCGTGCGTGGCCTCCTACTGGATTGATACCTTGGTTCTCAAAAACCGAGGGAAATACTTACGCTGCTCTGCTGCATCACCCTTTCCTCTTCAATGGAAAACCAACGCAGTCCTCAAGAGGTTGCACTAAATACCTTGCTGCAGATATTAAGTTTCCAGGTGTGGTTGAATTGACAACTCAGCTGCTAATACCTGAGAATATTCTTTGGCTCCCCTTGTGTCGAATCAATAAATTTGGGTTGAATATTCTACCCTTGAAAAATGTTGCGATCCCCTATACTTGTGGGTTATCAGTGTTGCATGTAGATGTAGTTCAAATTTGAATTACGGTCATTAAATGGTTAGAAAATCTCTTAAATGTCTTTAAAAGGTCAAAGATTTTTTAAATTTTTTGGAATTGAAATGCAATGTCACTCCATGCTTAATTGTGTCATAGCCGTTAGACCAATATGTTTGAAAATTCCTTCCAATTTACTGCACATGGAATTAAATCGCACACAAGTACACGAAATATGAGTTTTCAAACCGTTATGGTTAGCTGTTGCATGTACATGTAGTTCAAATTTCAATTACGGTCATTAAACGGCTAGAAAATCACTTAAATGTCTTAGAAGGTCAAATGACCCCTGAAATTTTCCAAAATTTGACATGACAGTTGTATTAGTACTACAAAATTTCTTGTTCATTTAAGACACTATCCGTTGGCACTTTATTCCAAATTCATCTTTCACAGCTAATAAAAAAATATCTACAACATCACACACATTTGTTTTCTAGGAACCGTTTGCAATGAAAATATCTGGGTCTATTTAAGTCTCCCTCCTTAAGCTTCACCGGCTCGTCTGCTCTAGTGCCAGCAACCCCCGAATCCACAAATCCCGATCCCCATTCCCGCATCCCCTTCTTGCAAAGATGACACCGTGGAAACGCTTCGTGAAGGCTCGTACGATGGCCGCGACCCCCCCCCCCCCCCGAGCGCCGCCGCCTGCGCCGAGAGCGCAGCCGCCTACGCCGAGAGTGCCGCCGCATCCGCATTGAGCGCGGCCGCTTCCGGGCGTCTACGACAACCGACAGGGCTGCTGCAGCAGCCGAGACAGCTGCATCTACTGCTGCGACGGCGGCTGCAAACGCCGAGAGCGCTCGAGCTGCCGTCCGTGCCGCTGATGTCGCCCTGGCCCGGGTCGAGGCCATCCATGCCAAGATCGATCGAGGATGCACACGCCAAGATATTCCAGGACACCTCAAACTCCAGCATGCAACCCACGTATAAAAAGGCGGTGGTGGCCATGGAGCACCTGCTTCCTCATGAGGTCGCCGAGCGGGAGCTCGAGATACAGGAGGCGGCGGAGATTGAGGAGCACCGGGAGGAGGAGTTGCGCGTGGCCGAGGTCGAGGTAGAGAAGAGTCTGTCCATCAAGGAATCGATAGTGGAGTACCAACGCGAGCTCTGGCGCAGCCACTACTACGAGTACTACAACCTTGAGGGCGGCGCCAAGGACGAGGATGAGGACGCGGTCGACTCCAGCAGGGGGACGCGGAGTCCACCAATGGCGGCATGTCGCCAGGACAAGTCATCAACGTCTCATCTCACATCGGTGATCCATAGGACATCATGGCGGTGGATTTTTAATTACACGTACTTAAGCTTTGTTTTTAATGCTGGTCTTTTGTTAGAGCAATGTTTAGGTTAACTGGCTCTGTGTAATTACTAAAATTGCTCGATTCCGTAAGTGTGGTCTGTCTGCTGTATGCTCTTTTGTGTGCCCAAATTAGCAAGCGATGTTAAATTATGCAATGACGTACCCAGGGAAATTTCCACCAAAATTTGAATTATCAAACTCATCCCATTGATACGTCTCTGTCGTATCTACTTTTCCAAACACTTTTGCCCTTGTTTTGGACTCTAACTTGCATGATTTGAATGGAACTAACCCGGACTGACGCTATTTTCAGCAGAATTGCCATGGTGTTATTTTTGTGCAGAAATAAAAGTTCTCGGAATGACCTGAAAATCAACGGAGATTATTTTTGGAATATATAAAAAATACCGGCGAAAGAATCAAGGCCAGGGGGCCTAGACCCTGTCCATGAGGGTGGGGGCGTGCCTACCCCCCTGGGCGCGCCCCACTACCTCGTGGGCACCCTGGTGCTCCTACGACCTCAACTCCAACTCTATATATTCGTGTTCGGGGAGAAAAAAATAGGAGAGAAGGATTCATCGCATTTTACGATACGGAGCCGCCGCCAAGCCCTAATCTCTCTCGGGAGGGCTGATCTGGAGTCCGTTCAGGGCTCCGGAGAGGGGAATCCGTCGCCATCGTCATCATCAATCTTCCTCCGTCACCAATTTCATGATGCTCACCGCCGTGCGTGAGTAATTCCATCATAGGCTTGCTGGACGGTGATGGGTTGGATGAGATTTATCATGTAATCGAGTTAGTTTTGTTAGGATTTGATCCCTAGTATCCATTATGTTCTGAGATTGATGTTGATATGACTTTGCTATGCTTAATGTTTGTCACTAGGGCCCGAGTGCCATGATTTCAGATCTGAACCTATTATGTTTTCATGAATATATGTGAGTTCTTGATTCTATCTTGCAAGTCTATAGTCACCTATTATGTGTTATGATCCGCTAACCCCGAAGTGACAATAATCGGGATACTTACCGGTGATAACCGTAGTTTGAGGAGTTCATGTATTCACTATGTGCTAATGCTTTGGTCCGGTACTATATTTAAAGGAGGCCTTAATATCCCTTAGTTTCCAATAGGACCCCGCTGCCACGGGAGGGTAGGACAAAAGATGTCATGCAAGTTCTTTTCCATAAGCATGTATGACTATATTCGGAATACATGCCTACATTACATTGATGAACTGGAGCTAGTTCTGTGTCACCCTATGTTATAACTACTGAATGAGGAATCACATCCAACATAATTACCCATCACTGATCCATTTGCTACAAGCTTTTCACATATTGTTCTTCGCTTATTTACTTTTCCGTTGCTACTATTACAATTACTATAAAACCAAAACTGCTACCGTTACTTTTGCCACCCTGTTCAAATTGATAAGGTTTATGATTTCTCTGTCGACCCTGAGTTAATTACTTTGGTTGAATCTGATCCTTTTTATGGCTATGAATCTGAAACTGTTGTGGCACATCTTACTAAATTAAACGATATAGCCACCCTGTTCACTAATGATGAGAAAACTTGCTATTACTTTATCCTTAAGTTGTTTCCGTTCTCATTAAAGGGTGATGCTAAAACATGGTTTAATTCTCTTGATCCTGGTTGTGTGCGTAGTCCCAAGGATATGATTTATTACTTCTCTGCTAAATATTTCACCGCTCATAAGAAACAAGTTGCCTTAAAGGAAATATATAATTTTGTGCAAATCGAAGAAGAGAGTCTCCCACAAGCTTGGGGGAGGCTTCTCCAATTACTTAATGCTTTGTTTGATCATCCTCTCAAGAAAAATGAAATACTTGATATCTTTTATAATGGACTAACTGATGCTTCTAGAGACCACCTGGATAGTTGTGCTGGTTGTGTTTTCAGGGAAAGAACTGTTGATCAAGCTGAATTGCTATTGAATAATATGTTGAGTAATGAAAATGATTGGACACTTCCTGAACCAACTCCTAAGCAAACTCCGAAGAAAAGGGGTATTCTATTTCTCAGTCCCGAAGATATGCAAGAGGCAAAGAAATCTATGAAAGAAAAAGGTATTAAAGCTGAAGATGTTAAGAATTTACTACCTATTGAAGAAATACATGGTCTTGATAACCCGACACAGGTAGTAAAGGTAAATTCTCTCTTTAGATTTGATGAAGGTGATATTCCTCGTTATAAGTCTGCTAGCAAATGCTTATTGAGTTTGATAATTTTATTGTTAAACAAGAAAACTTCAATGCTTATGTTGGTGAACAATTAAAACGTAATGCTTATATGATTGAACATTTGAGTGATTATATGTCTAGAGTTAAAGGTGAACTTAAACTTATTAGTAAACATGCTTCTATGGTTACCGCTCAAGTACAACAAGTACTTAAAGCTCAGAATGATTTGCTCAATGAATTAAATAATAAGAAAAATGATAATGTTGTTAGAGTTATGACTAGAGAGGGTAAAATGACTCAGGAACCTTTGTATCCTGAGGGCCACCCTAAGAGAATTGAGCAAGATTCTAAGAGAACTAATGTTGATGCACCTAGTTCTTCTAAGAAGAAGAAGAAGAAAAATGATAGGAATTTACATGCTTCTAGTGAACTTGTTGTTGACACACCTGAGAATCCCAATGATATTTCTATTTCTGATGCTGAAACACAATCTGGTAATGAACATGTACCTAGTGGTAATGTTAATGATGATGTTCATGTTGATGCTCAACCTAGTAATGATAATGATGTAGACATTGAACCTGCTGTTGATCTTGATAACCCACAATCAGAGAATCAACATTATGATAAGAGAGACTTCGTTGCTAGGAAGCACGGTAAAGAAAGAGAACCATGGGTTCAGAAACCCATGCCTTTTCCTCCTAAACCATCCAAGAAAAAGGATGATGAGGATTTTGAGCGCTTTGCTGAAATGATTAGACCTATCTTTTTGCGTATGCGTTTGACTGATATGCTTAAAATGAACCCTTATGCTAAGTACATGAAAGATATTGTTACAAATAAAATAAAGATACCGGAAGCTGAAATTTCCACCATGCTCGCTAATTATACTTTTAAAGGTGGAATACCAAAGAAACTTGGAGATCCAGGAGTACCAACTATACCATGATCCATTAAAAGAAACTATGTTAAAACTGATTTATGTGATCTTGGAGCCCGTGTTAGTGTTATGCCTCTCTCTTTATATCATAGACTTGATTTGAATAAGTTGACACCTACTGAAATATCTTTGCAAATGGCCGATAAATCAACTGCTATACCTGTCGGTATTTGTGAGGATGTGCCTGTTGTGGTTGCAAACGTTACTATTTTAACGAACTTTGTTATTCTTGATATTCCCGAGGGTGATAGTATGTCTATTATCCTTGGTAGACCCTTTTTGAATACTGCAGGGGCTGTTATTGATTGCAACAAAGGCAATGACACTTTTCATGTTAATGGTAATGAGCATACGGTACACTTTCCGAGGAAACAACCTCAAGTCCACAGTATCAACTCTATTGGAAAAATTTCAACGATTACTATTGGAGGTTTTGAATTTCCTCTTCCTACTGTCAAGAAGAAATATGATATTCTTATTGTTGGGGATGTGCATATCCCCGTTGAGGTAACCTAGTGTTATTCAAAAATTCTCCGGTTTCATGTTATTCGAAATGAGTTTGTTAACAAGACTTGATTAACCTTGTTAGTGGATTCCTTTCGATGAGCATGAGATGGATGAAGTTAGAAAGCACAACTTTCTGTACCCTCATTTTACTTTCTGTTATTTAGTTTAAATAAAGTAAAAATAGTATTTTCTATCTGTTTTCTGAATTATCCTTGCAATAAAAAATACCATGAAAATAAAAGTTCTCCAAATGCCCTGAAAATGAAATATGATTTTTTTCCAGAATATTTAAGAATTATTGGCACTGAGAACACATCAGGGGGACCCACCGTGTGCCCACAAGGGTGGAGGGCGTGCCCTACCCCCTGGGCGCGCCTCCTGCCTCGTGGACCCCATGTGGGTCCCTTGCACTTATTCTTGCACCCACACACTTCGTCTTCCTCCAGAAAAAGTCACCCACCAGCTCAAACCCGAGTTCTAGCTCATCTTGCTGCCATTTTCGATCTCCTTGCTCAAAGCTTCATTCAAAAAACTGCTTTGGGGGATTGTTCTTTGGTATGTGACTCCTCCAATGGTCCATTTAGTTTTTGTTCTAGTGCTTTATTTATTGCAAATTTTTGCTGCTTAGGTGACCCTGTTCTTGAGCTTTCATGTCAAATTTATGTGGTCAAAAGTAGTTTTAATGCATGATATAGCCTCTAGACACTTGTAGGAGTAGTTGTTATCAATTTTGTTGAGTTTGGTTCACTTTTATTTTTGAGTCACTAAAAATTTTAGAAATTTTTCAAAGGAAGGAATATGTTTAGGAAAATGTACCACGGTGGTTGTCGGTGTCAAAACCGGTGGATCTCGGGTAGGGGGTCCCGAACTGTGCGTCTAAGGTGGATGGTAACAGGAGGCAGGGAACACGATGTTTTACCCAGGTCCGGGCCCTCTTGATGGAGGTAAAACCCTACGTCCTGCTTGATTTATTCTTGATGATATGAGTATTACAAGAGTTGATCTACCACGAGATCGGAGAGGCTAAACCCTAGAAGCTAGCCTATGGTATGATTGTATGTATTTGTTCTATCGACTAGCCTGCCCTCGGTTTATATAATGCACCAGAGGCCTAGGATAACAAGAGTCCTAGACGAATACGCCAGTGGGGAGGAGTCCTTGTCTTGATCACCAAGTCTTGTGGAATCTTCCATGTATGCGGCAGCTGTCCGAACTGGCCCATGAGTATACGGCCATGGGGGTCCTCGACCCAATCTAACAGATCGGGAGACGACGTGGTGAGTACCCCCTAGTCCAGGACACCGTCAGTAGCCCCCTGAACCGGTCTTCAAGTTAGGGACGCTCCTCGATTCTTCTGAACTATTCATCATCTTCGGTCGTCGGTCTTGAAAACTAGTTCAACAAATCTTCTCATCTTCGATCTTGAGGATCACCGAAATGCATTCGACGAGTTTACACGTCGGGTATCCGAGGAGCCCCTTTAAATTTCCGGCCTTTATTGATGCCTTGTTATTTTCATGCCACACCTCGGGCTTGAAGTTGTTCCCGGGAGGCTGTGTCCTCTCGCGTCCGAGCTCTAACGTCGGACTGCATTCGAGGTATCTTTTGCAGCCGAGCACCAATGCCGGACTGCTTCCGAGCTCCAACGCCGAAATGTGTCCGAGCTCCAACGCCGGACTGTGTCCAAGCTCCAACGCCGGACTATATCCAAGATGTCATAGATCATCTTGGTCCAAAAGAGTTGAAGGAGTTTAGCCGAGCTTAATGCTGGAAATGCCCTCTATGGAGCCAGCCACTAGCGCCCGAGCTTTATGCCGGACTGCTTCCGAGGTGGTGCACCACCCTAACTATGGGCCAATTTTTTGTCAATATTTTTGATTGGTGCAATTTATTCTCTGCCGAGATATATAGTCAGTAGCCCTCAAGGTGTGTATCAGTCTAAAACCCGAGATGCACCTGAAGGATGACGAAAGACCGTTGATCCTAGTAGCCACTGAGACTCAGGTTGATTTGCAAAATCGGCCTGAGGATCAAGTCCTAGGTCGGCAGAATACTTCGGGACACTAAAAGCGGCATGCTCAGTCCTCGAAACTCGGGTTGGGTGCGGCCAACCAACCTGAGGATCAAAATCTCCTCGGAAACTATATTGCACATAAAATTTTCTGCATTGGACATGCAATGCAGTAGCCCCCGAGACACTGGTCGGGTGGCAACACCAGATCAGGGGATCGATGTGCCCCTTTAATATTTGTAAACAATAAGCCCGAAGCCCATTAGCCCCCGAGCCTTAATGCGGGCACGGGTGTCCGAATTAAGGATCGATATCCATAGTAAAATCACAAATTATGTGTAATGACTCTATGTATCCAAGTACTTTACGTCATTAATGCTCGGATCCGCATTGTACAAAACTTTGTTGACCGACCATCGGCTTCCACCTCCTCGGCCAGCAGCCGAGGAGTGTTTGTCCTACTTTATAAAGTCTTTATGAGGGCAAAGATTTACGACAAACAAGGCAATCTGGCCATACGGTTTTATAAACAAAGGTACGTAGAGATATGTTATATTACTGTTTAACATAAGAAATGTCTTCCAAAGAAAATAGTCCCGCTATCGGTTCCTTTCTTTGGGTTGTCATGCTAAGCATGATCATGAAACCTCAGCTCTAATATAAGAGCAAAATATCGAGGATTTAGTTTCGGAGGCCAGTTAATAGCCCCCGGTAGTGTTCGGCGACAGTCAAGGTCAAGCCATAAACACTTCGGCCAATGCTATGAATGGCCCGTTATTTAACATAGTTATCGGATTGCTGACCAGTTTACGCTTATTGTGACAGTCAGTTTTTGCCTTTCTCCACTAAGGTGCTTAACCATGTGAGCTGGAAGCACAATCGCAGTGGTTCTCCCTTTGCACGCCTAGCCGAACAAAGCGGAACGTAGGAAGCAAGTGCAGGAGCCGGGCAACCCAACTATTGACCGAAGACACAATTCGAAACTGATGCATATATAGCAATATCCGAGAATGTTTTTGCCGAATCTCTAAAGGTGTCCGGCATTGCACTGCGAGACTTGTGCTGAAAACACACAAATAGTTTAAAAGTGTCATAAGCTTGGAAAACCAAAAAACGTCAGTAAAAACTTGACGTCCGAACAAGATCAAGTGTTCGGTGCCAATCCGAAAATTGGTCTTAGAAAATAAGGGTGCTTCTGTCGTGCTTTAACATGACACGTCCTATCATAAGACTTCAAGCGGGTCAGCCTACGGCTTCAACCTCCTATCCCGAAGGCAGAGTACTTCTCATTAGGCCAGTTGAGGGAGTCCTGGATTAGGGGTTGTTCGGATAGCCGAACTATACCTTCAGCCGGACTCCTGGACTATGAAGGTACAAGATTGAAGACTCCGTCTCGTGTCCGGAAGGGATTTTCCTTGGCGTGGAAGGCAAGATTGGAGATATGGATGTTCAGATCTCCTACCATTGTAACCGACTCTATGTAACCCTAACCCTATCCGATGTCTATATAAACCGGAGGGTTCTAGTCCGTAGGACAACATACACATCAACAATCATACCATAGGCTAGCTTCTAGGGTTTAGCTCTCTGATCTCGTGGTAGATCAACTCTTGTATTACCCATATCATCAATATTAATCAAGCAGGACGTAGGGTTTTACCTCCTTCGAGAGGGCTCGAACCTGGGTAAAACTTCGTGTCCCCTGCCTCCTATTACCACCAGGACTAGACGCACAGTCCGGGACCCCCTACCCGAGATCCGCCGGTTTTGACACCAACATTGGTGCTTTCATTGAGAGTTCCTCTGTGTCGTCGCCATCAGGAAGGATGCCTCGCCCCGTCTTTAAAGACGGCACCGTTGCTAAGGGAGCTTTGGCTGTCGGCCAAACCCTCCGGCTAGGTGGTTTTCTTATGACCACCTGTTCGGCTTCTACGCCAACGATGACCTCTCAAGCCATCGAAAACAATCTTCATGTAAACTTGGAACTTGCCGAGCAGTTAAATCCAATAGAGCTTTCCTCCATAAACGAGCTCTTGGATCGCTTCGCCGCCCTGGGAGTCGCTACGGATTACGACCAGATTGGGCCTAAAACTGATCTGAGGGAGATTAACTCTCCCCAAGCCACCCATCACGTTGCTGTGGTAGAGGGACAGTGCGGCGACCCTTCATCTATCCTAAGGACTCGCTACGTCCGGATTCCCGATCCCTCCAAGCCGGATGTCCGCGGAGGGGAGGATATCACTCAAGACCTGAACCGAGAATCGGGCGACGGTCTGGATTCATTGGACGACACACAGGAATCCAAACTTTCGAGTTCAGAAATTCGTCGGCCTCTGAGCCTCAGAAGGGGTAAGGCTTCAGATTCAATTCCACCCACCCACCCGAACATTAGCGATCTATCCCAAATTAGGCAAGAGCCCAAAGAAACAGTACATCATTACTAGGCGAGATTCCTCCTAGTTATGCACAGGATAAAGGGCTACCGCGAGGAAGACACAATTTCATCCTTCTGCAATAATTTCACGGACAAGGGAATACTCAACGCCATAAGTCGCCGTGATATTACATGCTTCGTTGACTTAGCGTCCATAGTACGAAAGTACTGTGCGATGGAAAGCGCCTGGAAAACCGAAACAAAATTTTGGGACAATCCGGCCCTTAATGCAAGCCCAGTCCGAAATAAAAGGGTGCATCATTCCCAGACACCCGGGTCAAACACCAAAAGGCAAAAACCCTCTTCAGGGCATGGAACCGTACTGGAAGGATGGCTTAATGGACCCTGTAAAATTCATAGTACAGAGGATGCCACACCAACTCACAGCCTTAGAGCATGTTGGATACTCCGGCAGGTGGCCAAAATTGGCGAAAACCTCCTAATCCCGGAGGCCACAGAAAGCCACCCCGGAGACACCAATACGGTATTAACAGTCTTCGAGACCTTCGCATCAAATAACATGCGAAAAAGGACACTCCGCGGCCTTGCCGAAGTCTACCAAGTAGCAAAAATAAACCCATGGAGTGACACGGCCATTACATTCAACGCCAGTGATGAACCTAAATTCCGAACAGCCCGAGCACCAGCCGCATTGGTCCTCAGTCCAATAGTGGACGACTTTCGTCTCACCAAGGTACTCATGGACGGCGGCAGCGGATTGAACCTCATCTATGAGGAAACTCTCCAAAAAATGGATATAGACTGGAACGACATCACGCGAAGCAGCACAACCTTTAGAGGAATAATCCCTAGTCGGGAAGCACGCTGTACAGGAAAAATCACACTAGATGTGGTGTTCAGCACGCCGGACAATTACAGGTCCGAAGAAGTCATGTTCCACGTGGCCCCGTTCAGCAGTGGTTATCACGCTTTGCTAGGGCGGGAAGCATTCACAATCTTCCAAGCAATACCCCATTATGGGTACATGAAGCTCAAGATGCCCGGGCCTAACGGGATCATCACTCTCGCTAGTGATCCGGACATAGCACTCCGCACCGAAAACAAGACAGCCGCACTGGCCCTCGAGGCACTATCCGAAGAACTAGCGGCTGAGGAGCTAACTACGCTGCACTCTACGATGAATAGGGATGATGTGGTACTCGACAAAAGATCCAGATCCACCTCCTTTAAACCAGCGGACGAAATAGTCAAATTCCAAGTCCATCCAACGGACCCCAATAAAATAGCTTCCATCGGGGCACAGTTAAACCCTGATGTAGACGCCGCATTGCGAGAGTTCTTACGAGAGAACTAGGACATTTTCTCCTGGCACCCTTCAGACATGCCAGGAATCCCACGCAGGCTGGCCGAGCACAGCTTAAATATCCAAACAGGATTCAAACCTGTCAAACAGGCTCTCCGGCATTTTTCTGAACCTAAGAGACAGACTATGGGAGAGGAGCTAGCAAAGCTATTAGAGGCCGGATTCATCAGAGATATAAAACATCCGGACTGGCTAGCAAACCTGGTGATGGTACCAAAGAAGGACAAATCCTGGCGCCTGTGTGTTGATTTTAAAGGCCTTAACAAGGCTTGCCCAAAGGATCCCTTCCCCCTCCCCCGCATCAATCAAATTATCGATGCGACCGCAGGACACGATTCATTGTGTTTCCTCGAGGAATATTCTGGCTACTATCAAATCAAGATGGCAGAACCAGAGCCGCAACGGCATTTATCACACCATACGGGCCATTCTGCTTCCACATGATGCCCTTCGGGCTCAAAAACGCCGGCGCAACATATCAGCGCATGATTCAGACATGTTTGGCAAGCCAGATCGGTAAAACAGTGGAGGCATACGTAGATGATGTGGTCGTCAAAACAAGACATGTTGAATCTCTAGTAGACGACTTGAGACTCACATTTGACAATCTCCGAACATAGGACATCAAGCTCAACCCGGAAAAATACGTTTTCGGCGTTCTAGCCGGAAAGCTCTTGGGCTTCATTGTATCCAGTAGAGGAATTGAAGCAAATCCAGCCAAGATCCGAGCTCTGTCACAACTGGATATCCCAAAGGACCTCAAACAAATACAAAAGTTAACCGGATGTGTGGCGGCTCTAAGCCGCTTTATCTCCTGCTTAGGAGAAAAGGCCCTTCCCCTTTACCGCCTCCTTCGGCGCACCGAACACTTCAAATGGACGGACGCAGCCACGGCCGGACTCAATGAAATAAAAGCCATACTGGTAACAAACCCAATCCTGGCCACGCCAAACACCGGCCAACCAATGCTATTGTACATCGCAACATCACATCAGGTGGTAAGCGCAGTTCTCGTCGTCGAACGAGAAGCAGATGGACACAAATTCCCCCTTCAAAGGCCGGTCTATTATGTGTCCACTGTCCTCACTCCCTGCAAATCACGGTACCCGCATTATCAAAAGATTGCGTACGCGGTATTCATGGCATCCCGGAAGCTATGACACTACTTTCAAGAGTGTTCAATAACAGTAGCCTCGGAAGTACCACTTAAAGACATTATAAACAACCGTGACGCAACGGGCCGGATTGCGAAATGGGCCATCAAGCTCTGTCGGTGTTCTGGGAACGGGGGTCCCCAGACTTGCCTACCTGCGGCTTGCGGCGTGGCTCGAAGGGGGGCCCAGCGCGGCCCATCTTCACCAACACAAACCCAAGACCCTCGCGAGGGGCCAAGCCTCGTGGGGCAGACGACGTGGAGCTTCCTCAGGCGCGGCCTCATCAGGCTGGCTCACGAGGAGGCGGAGAGATCAAGGCGGGGTACCTCACGAGGTGCCCGTGACGCAAGCCATGATGACCGGGGGCGCCAGGCGGGTGCCAGCCCACGCAGTGTCCTCCCTTCCTCTTTGGTGCAAAGGGGGCAAGCGCAGCCGCGGAGTACCGAGGCATCAGGCAAAGGTTTCCATTTCAGTGCAATGAGACCAAGACCAGGAGGACTACGAGACAGAGGTCACCGTGGAGCCCAAGACGGCGTCATCACCAGAGCTTTGCGCAGGCGAAGACTACTTTTGTCAGGATAGCTGATACTAGCTGTCCCCCTTCAAATTAGCCTGCCATTGTTGGCTCCCTTCCCGCTCAATATTTGGGAAGAGGACCAGGGCCTCTATAAATAGGACCAGCCACCCACAGAGCAAAGGGGGCCGAGGGTTTTGGAAGGATAGAGAAGATCAGGAAGAGAGATAGAGAGAAAGGTGACTGAGCTCCTCCCAGCAGTTCATCGCCCCAGCCAAGAACAGACCCTCGCGAGGCTGTTCTTCCTTGTATTGTCCATCATCATCAGCCCAAGAGGCAATCCACCATACCACACACTAGAGTAGGGTATTACACCACAACGGTGGCCTGAACCAGTATAAACCCTGCGTCTCTTGTGTTGTTCTTTCCATAGTTTAGATCCTATCAAGGAGGAGGGGTGCAGGTAGGTAGGAGGTGAAATCCCCGCGCGCACCCCAGTGTTCGAACCTCAAGGGTCTGCCGGAACCCGAAATCCGACATTTGGCACGCCAGGTAGGGGTGCGCCGGGATTCGTCTTCCACCACCCCGTTCTCCTCCGACCATCACGCCCATGACTGATGCTCGTCGGGCCCGCGCTGAGCGCCGGGCCGCGCTCGCTTCCCGCGTCGCCCAGACGGCCCCTGTCGGCGGGCGTCCTCGTCGTTCCCCGTCACCTGCCGTCAACGCCGCCACTGGCCCGGCGGGGCACGAGCGGCAAGCATCGTCTCAGCATCCGTCCGTGCGGCAAGACGGCCGCACCGCAACTCCCTCGCTCACCCCAGCTGGTTCTTCGTCCCGCGCGCTCCGCGCGCCCATGGAGGATCGAGCTGCACTCATCGCGGCGAACGAGCTCCTGCGCTACCGTCCCGTCGATGACGTCTACGAAGAATGGCTCGACCGCGTCGCCGAGCTTGTCCGCACCGCAGGGGGCTCTCCTGCGCCGTCCATTCCGTTGCACCGCACCCCGCCCCGCGCGGGCAATGAAGCTCCGGCGGTGCCCCGTTCGCCTCCTCCTCAGGAAGGCGCCATGGCTCCAAGGCGCGTGGCCCCTGGGCGGGACCCGCTCCGTCAGGCGCCAGCGCAGCAAGAGCAGAGCTGTCAAGAAGTCCCTCGCCCGCAAGAAGCTGCCTGGGTGCTCCCTGCTCCAGCACATCGCGACCATGCTCCTGCCCCCGCGCGTCAAGACCCCGCGCTGCTCCCAGCTGTAGCGCGTGGGGACATTCAAGACCAAGCTCCCCGTCACCCAAGGCCTCCCGTGGCCACAGCAGGCTGCCGCGCCTTCACCGTCGAGCTACGCAGCGTCGCGTGGCCCAGCAAGTTCAAGCCAGACTTGCCTCCTCGCTACGACGGCGCGGCTGACCCTGCGGAGTTCCTCTAGCTCTACGAGCTGGGCATCGAAGCTGCCAACGGAGACGAGAAGGTCATGGCGAACTGGTTCCCCATGGCACTCAAGGACGGGGCCCGCACTTGGCTCCTGAACCTGGCTCCAGGCACAATCTCCTCCTGGGACGAGATGCGCACCCGCTTCATCGCCAACTTCCAAGGCACTCGCGACCGGCCACCCGCCGTGAGCGACATGCACCGCATCAAGCAACAGCCCGGGGAGACCCTGCAGAAGTACATCCAGCGCTTCAACAACGCGCGCCTCAAGATTCCCAAGGTGACTGAGGAGGCCATCATCTCGGCCTTCTCCGACGGCGTGCGCGACGTCAAGATGAAGGAGGAGCTGGCGATGCATGAAGACCTGTGCACTTCCTTGGAGCTGTTCAACCTGGCAACCAAGTGCGCCAGGGCCGAGGAAGGGCGCCTCTCCCTCCTCGAGCTACCTGCCGCAGACCCAGAAGAGAAGAAGCCCAAGGCCAAGGATGTGAAGCGCAAGGGGGCTGCCGTGCTCACGGCAGAACCAGACACCAAGCGGGGCAGAGATCAGCCCGAACCTTCCAAGGGCAGCCGGTACTGTGTGTACCACGACCTCCACACCCACAACACCAACGAATGTCAAGAGCTCCGAGCCGTGCGAGAAGGAAGGATCGGCCGTCGCCCTGACCGCAGTGACCGGGGCTATGGTCGAGGAGGAGGAAGGAACGCAGGACGCTGGGAAGACCGTGGCTCGCGCCAAGGGTGGCGCGATCAACCTCGCGAGGATCGCTGGCAAGACCCGCCTCATGAGGGAGGCTGGAGAGATCAGCCTCGCGAGGGAGACTGGAGGGATCAGCCTCGCGAGGATCGCCCGCAAGGCAACACAGGCCTCCCACCGCTGCCACCGCGGCCAAGGAGAAACAAGGACCGCCACCAGGATGAGGGGGCTGGGTGCTTCTAGGAGCCACGCGCGATCGCCTGCATCCTGGGCGGGGCACAAGCCCCAGCCTCTCAGCGCATCTTCAAGCAGTTCGCCCGCGAAGTGAACGCAATCCTCCCCAGGCTCGAAGCCACGCGCCATCTCAGGTGGTCGGCGTGCGCCATCACGTTCAGCTTAGCAGATCAGCTCAAGTGTGCGGCTACAGCCGGAGTTCTCCCGATGCTTTGTTCCCCAATCATCAGCAACGTAGTGGTCACCAAGACCCTCATCGATGGCGGTGCAGGGCTCAACATCCTGTCCGTGGAAACATTCAACAACCTCCAAGTGTCCTATAGCCAGCTTCAGCTAACCAAGCCTTTCTCCGGTATCACCGATGGCTCCACGGTCCCGATTGGGCAGGTTCCCCTCCCTGTCACCTTCGGGGCACGCGACAACTACCGCACCGAGCTCATCGACTTCGACGTCGCTCACATTCGCCTGCCGTACAATGCCATCCTTGGGTACCCAACGCTGGCCAAGTTCATGGCCGTAACTCACCACGGCTACAACGTCCTCAAGATGCCAGGAAGTTGCGGAGTCATCACGGTGCCATGTGAAGAGAAGGACGTGGTGTGTTCCCTGGAACGAGCCTTTCAGGCTGCGTCACTGGAAGACCCGGATCGTGGAAGCAGGAGGCCTCCTGAGACCACCCCTAAGAAGAAGAAGACATCGTCCGGCCCGACCACTCAGGAGGCAGACCCCTCTAGGCCCGCGCCTGCCCAGGGGGAACCTCCTTCCATCGCATAGGAAAGTGCGCCCAGCGCAATCCTCAGGCAGGGCTTGGGGGATCTCCCCTGGAGGGCCACCGACCTAGCTAGGGTCACGAGGGAGGCGCTTGGGCACCACATGGAGGCATGTTTCGAAGCACGTTTCCCTCAAGAAGGAGCAAGGCAAGGAGATCCAGACCCTCAGGAGTTCGTCAGCAAGGCCATTCAGGAGCTACAGGAGTCAAGAGTCATGAAAGGCGGCCGTCGCCTACCAGCAGTGGCTTCCCATCCAGGCGAGGATGGTGGGCTGCGCGTCTGCATCGACATACCAGGGCTCAACCGAGTCGCCTCTCTGGAGCGCCTCTGGCCCTCGCGAGTGTGGCGCTGCGGAGGCCCACCCCACAGCTATGTTCGCATGCCTTGCAGCCTGCCGAACGCGGCTAACACGTACCAGCGCCTCATGAGGGGCATCATGGAGGCACGAGAGGCAGGGCGTTCCGCAGCCCTGGCAGGGATGGAGATGGCCCGTGAGGAGCCGTCAGCGCCTCCGGAGCCTCCCGAGGCCCCTGGGCCTGGGGGCTCGTGAGGATCGGCTCCCGCAGCCCACCGAGCCTGCTACATCAACGCTCCTTCGTCCTCAACATCATCAGGTGACGTCTTTTGAGTTTTATTTCCAGCTGGGAGCGCCCCCCCACGGCTGCATTATTCCCAGGCCGCGTGGGTCTGTCCCTACGGCGTGTATCCCTTTCTTATTCCATGTTGTTAGCTTACCTTGTTGGGGGCGCCCCTCGGGCTGCATGATCCCCAAGCCGCTCGGGCCAAGCCCAGCGGCATGTATCCCGTTTGCGTTTATTTCTGATTATGTGTTAGACCTGCCATGCTTGATTATTTGATGCCGGTCCACGACACCTCTTCTTCTCCATGCCGACCACTTGCACATTAAAGGGGGGGGGTACCTGAGCATCACGACTCAGGGCTCTTACTGGCTCTCCAGCCCTCACCCTCTGGCCTTGTCCATGGCATCGCGACCTGGCATACCAGCGACTGCTGAGACCAGCACGAGGGCCAGGATCCGAGGACGTAGAGTGCCGACATCTAACCAAATTTGCAGGGACACATCACAAGATAAGGCCCAGTGCCAGGCTCAACCCGCCTAGAGGTATGGCCCCGTGAGTCTCGCGCTGGCTCACGGGTGCCCAGATACACCTCGCCAGGCCCTACCGTGCCAGCCATGTGTCAGGGCGGGGCTGTACACGCCCCGGGGGCTCCTCCCGGAGGGGGCCCCCTCCCACGTACCAGTGGAAGCACCATGCTCCGCGCTGGCTGACGACACTGCCGAGGAGCGGCTATGCCCGCATACAGTAGCACTATGCTCCGCGCAGGTGATAAACAACTGAGGGTGGCCCCGGGCCACACCAACCTCAGGGAGCCCTGAGCTCAGTGTCTAGCCTCATCGTAACGCCTCCCCTCGGTTGTGCCGTGCGAGGGGGCTGGGCACGGGGGCTGCGCCTGGGTTACACCCAGACACACACCGCCCAGCCAGGTCCCCCCGGGCCTGGTTCGTCGCGCGTCTCTCCCCGAGCGGAGCCAAGGTACGAAGGCCGTTTGAGCGTCAAGGGGGACTCCTGAGCATCGCGACTCAAGAGCCTAACTGGTCACGTGGCCCCTCACTCTGTGGCCCCGTCCTGGTTTCCAGTCGGGACCAACGCTGGGTGAGGCACGCGCGCGACCGAGCTCTACAGACGTAGAACGGTAGATCAAACCGCATCACACCTCCCTACTTGCTGTTCATGTGCCAAGGGGGACTCCTGAGCATCGCGACTCAGGAGCCTAACTTGTCACGTGGCCCCTCACTCCTTGGCCCCATCCTGGTTTCCGGTCAGGACCAACGCTGGGTGAGGCATGCGCGGGGCCGGGCTCTGCCGGCGTAGAACATAAGCAAGTAGGAAGGAAAGGCACAAATTTCAAGGAATTCAAAAGCAAATATTGCAGTCCACACTATTATCTCGATGCCAAACGCAAGTTTAAATGCCTCCCCGAGGAATGATACATGTGCAGGAATTAAAGGCAGGGCAGGAGCCGCGATGGAGTCACTTGTCGGCGATGGAGCAGCGTAGATTGGGTACGCCTCACGGAGTGGTGGGGTCGGCAGTGCCTTGCTTTGGCTTGGTGCTGAAGGCCCGGAACTTCCCCAACAGGGCCTCTACGCGACCCTTCACGGCCTCGGCAGCGGCAGCGGCACGCTTGCCGCTCACTGGCTCCAGCAGGCTGTCGAGGTCGACACCGGGATCGCGAAGGTAGATGTGGGTGAGGACCCGCGTCATTGCTGCAGAAGACAGGACACGCGCCTTGGCCTCGGCCGCAGGGCCAAGGCCAGGGGCGACATCTTCAAGAGCGTCAACCAGGAAGGGAAGCAGCTTGGCGGGGCCGTCCTCGGCGCCAGCCAGTGGGCTCTTCAGGCCGCTGTCGTAAAGCGTCCTCAGTGAGGAGCGAGCCCTCGCCTCCATCTCCGTGAAGGCCACATGGTCCTCAGCAAGAACCAGGGCCTCGTCGTCCAGCTTGGCCTTCCTCGCCCCCAACTCCTGCTCCAGCGCGCCTAGGCGGTCACGGCGTTTCTTGAGCTTGACCTCCCTCTCCTTGAGAGCCACCTCGCGAGCCTTCACGCCTTCTTCCTGCTCTTGGCGAAGGCGGACCTCGTTCGCGAGCTGGTCCCGCAAACCTTGCAGTTCGCCCTCCAGCGCCTTGCAACGGCCACGGACGTCGACCACCTCCCCCAAGGCTGCATCACGAGTAGCCTTCGCTTCAAGGACGGCCTGCTTCTCCTCGTCGCATGCCGTCGAGGCCTGGACTAGCGCCGCCCGAATCGAAGCGTCGGAGCGAACCCATCCTGAAGCCAGCTCCAAGCGCCCGGCCACCAAGCGGGGGTCGGCGCCAAGAAGATCCTGATGCAGTCGGTCCAGCTCAGCAACAACACGATCCAGAATGGCAGAAGGAGTCAGAGAGACAGCAGCCGGTGGAGTAGGAGGAGAAGGCGGCAGCGCGGCCGCAGCATCCTGAGGCGGAGTTTGCCGCGCCTCGACAGCTGAAGTGGTGGCGGCAGGCAAGAGCACCTCGGGAGCCACTTGGGCCGTGGGGGCTGAGCTCGCCCCAGCCGGCTCAGCCAGGCCTCGCGAGGACGACCGGGCAGGAGAAGCCTGTGCGTTGCGGTCACCCTCCTTCGCGGGCAGAAGCGCTACCATGGATGGAACCTCGGGAGCCCCCTTCGGCTTCTTTGCGGCGGGCGCCAGCCTACCCAAGATATGCGGACGTCAAGCCTCAGAGGCAGAGCAAGAGATAAAGACAAGAATCGAATGCTTACGGGTCGTCGCCAGTGAGCTCAAGCGGCCTCCGGCCAAATTTGAAGCCTGAAAGCCGGCTGGAAGGGTCAACCTTGGGAAGCTTAGAGGCGGAAGGCGCATCTGCGGTCCGCCCCGGGGCCGGGGCAGACCCACGGGAGATCAGCCCGGCCATGTCCTTCTTCGGGATCGGGGGCGAGCTCCCGCCATCCTGCTCATCGTTGTCCTTGTCGTCGTCATCCTCGTCGTCATCGCTCGGAGAGATGCGGAGAACGCGGGACCTGCGCCGGGGGAGGGGAGCCCTCGACTCTCCGTCAGTCGCCTCAGAGTCAGGCCCTTTTCCCCGCTCCCCTTTTTCCTCGTCTTCGCTGGAGTCGTCGGAGGGCACGTCCACCGGTTCCTCGGGAGTTTCCACGGGCATGGGCCCATCCCCGTTAAAGACGGGCATGGACTCCACTACCTGCTCCCAGTCGTCGCGGAGGAACAAGGGCGTAGGAGCGCCCGCCAACCTTGCCACATCGCCCCCGACCAGAGATTGGAGGACAGCAGCCAGATCTCCGTCGGCTAAGGCCGCGGGGCTCGGGCGGGGCCTCCACATCGGAAGTGAGTACTGCCGAAGCGGGGCCAGCTGGTGCTCCAGGAATTCCCTCAGCAGCGACGCGCCGGTCAGCTTCGCCGCCGCCATGTTGGCCGGCCTCAGATCCGCGTCCATCTTCTCCAACATCAGCTTCGCGCGGGGGTCCGTGAGCTCCGCTCGACCCCAATCGCTGGAGCTCGTGGGCTGCTCCGTGGGCAAGATCATCCGAGGGTGGATGCGCCCAGCGTCCACCAAGACCCACTTGCTCCTGAAGCCCTCAATCCTTTTCCCGGGGTTCGAAATGGCAATGGCGCCACCGTACGCGACGAAGCTCGCACACGCGGAAGCAGTACCACGAGAGGTCCGGAGGTAGAAGTAGTGGTGCAGCAAGGCCACTGAGGGCTGCACCCCTACGTGAGCCTCGCAGTAATAGGCGAAGATTTCCAGGAGAAGGACGGAGTTGGGGTGGAGATGCAGGGCTTGTAGCTTATAGTGGCGGAGGACAGAGAAGAAGAACTCGGAGAAGGGAGGCACCAGGCCAGCAGCAATGGCACTTATGAAGAGCGGATAGAAGGTGCTCCCTTGACCCTCAGGGGTGGCGGAGCCGCTTTAAACACCTTCGCCCCGTTGATGCCCCACGCCATCGCCATCCGGCGCAACCGGGCAAGGCTTGCCTCCGACACGTTCGGCGGGTCCAGGGCAGACGAGTACCAAGCTACGGCCAGAGGCTGACGAGGCGCCATGGCTTCCTAGGTCACACGGTCGGAGTGGATCTGGAAATTTTGGAGGAATGAAGGAGAGGCGCAAGAAAGGGGATCTGAGCAGCAACCGGGGAAAGCAAGAAGCAAAGCCTAGGGGGACGCCGCTCCTTTATCAACTCGCGCGGTTGCTAGGGCGCCCACATCCAACCAACCGCCATGCGACGCCCAAGGCCGCAGGCCGTTAGGGCCCACGGCGCTTCGCTCTTGCCCTTCCGCCTTCCTGCACGGCCAAGTCCGGGCGCGCCTTGGGCCCGGGGGCTACTGTCGGTGTTCTGGGAACGGGGATCCCCAGACTTGCCTGCCTGCGGCCTGCAGCGTGGCTCTAAGGGGGGCCCAGCGCGGCCCACCTTCACCAACACAAACCCAAGACCCTCGCGAGGGGCCAAGCCTCGTGGGGCGGACGACACGGAGCTTCCTCAGGCGCGGCCTCGTCAGGCTGGCTCACGAGGAGGCGGAGAGATCAAGGCAGGGTACCTCACGAGGTGCCCGTGACGCAAGCCATGACGACCGGGGCGCCAGGCGGGTGCCAGCCCGTGCAGTGTCCTCCCTTCCTCTTTGGTGCAAAGGGGGCAAGCGCAGACGCGGAGTACCGAGGCATCAGGCAAAGGTTGCCATTTCGGTGCAACGAGACCAAGAGCAGGAGGACTACGAGACGGAGGTCATTGTGGAGCCCAAGATGGCGTCATCACCAGAGCTTTGCGCAGGCGAAGACTACTTTTGTCAGGATAGCTGATACTAGCTGTCCCCCTTCAAATTAGCCCGCCATTGTTGGCTCCCTTCCCGCTCGATATTTGGGAAGAGGACCAGGGCCTCTATAAATAGGACCAGCCACCCACAGAGCAAAGGGGCCGAGGGTTTTGGAAGGATAGAGAAGATCAAGAAGAGAGAGAGAGAGAGAAAGGTGACTGAGCTCCTCCCAGCAGTTCATCGCCCCAGCCAAGAACAGACCCTCACGTGGCTGTTCTTCCTTGTATTGTCCATCATCATCAGCCCAAGAGGCAATCGACCATACCACACACTGGAGTAGGGTATTACACCACAACGGTGGCCCGAACCAGTATAAACCCTGAGTCTCTTGTGTTGTTCTTTCCATAGTTTAGATCCTAGCAAGGCGGAGGGGTGCAGGTAGGTAGGAGGCGAAATCCCCGCGCGCACCCAGTGTTTGAACCTCAAGGGTCTGCCGGAACCCGAAATCCGACAAGCTCCTCCCGTTCGACATAACTTATAAGCCACGACGAGCCATCGAGTCACAAGTTTTGGCCGACTTCGTCGCAGAATGGACGGAGGCCGAACTCCCTAGAGAGTATGGCACATATTCAAATTGGATCATGCATTTCGACGGCTCCAAAATGTTGGCAGGACTGGGGGCTGGCGTCGTTTTGATGTCCCCCACAGGAGACACAGTTCAATACGTACTACAGATTCTGTACACAGACTCCAACAATGCAGCCGAATATGAGGCCCTTCTACATGGTCTCCGGATGGTAGTATCCATGGGCATCCAACGCCTAGAGGTGCGCGGGGACACGAACCTCGCAATCTCCCATATAAATGGAGAATTCGATGCCAAGGATCCGAAAATGGCAGCTTACCACAACGCCGTCCTAAAAATGTCAGCTCGGTTCGAGGGACTTGAATTTCACCATATAGCCCGGGAAAACAATCAGGCGGCGGATGTCCTGGCACGCATCGGCGCAAAACGCAATGTAGTCCCCCCCCAACATCTTCTTGGAAAGGCTTTTCAAGCCATCCATGGCATGGGAAGGGGAGCCAAACAATAACAGCCCGGACCCAACCGCACTGCCCGACACCGAACATTCTGACACAATCGGAAGCTCTACCATTGAAATAACACCTTCAGCCCACGTAATAATGGCCGTCATCGCCCCGTGGACAGAACCATTCCTCGCCTACCTTACTAGGCAGGAACTCCCCGTGGACCAAAATGAGGCACGCTGCATAGTGCGGCGACCCAAAGCCTATAGAGTCCACGAGGGAGAGCTTTATAAGAAAAGCACTACCGGAGTCCTTCAAAGGTGCATCTCCGAAGAGGAGGGGAGGAATCTCCTGGCTGAAATCCATACCGGACTCGGCGGTCATCACGCTGCAGCCCGGTCCCTGGTAAGCAAGGCCTTCCGTACAGGCTTTTATTGGTCGACGGCCCGGGCAGACGCTCAGGACTTAGTGCAATGATGCACCGGCTGCCAGCTCTTTGCAAACCAAAGCCATATGCCACCCACCGCCCTCCAAACTATCCCCATCACTTGGCCCTTTGTGGTCTGGGGGCTTGATATGGCTGGACCCCTTAAAGGCGGAACCCACAAGCACAAATACTTACTGGTCATGGTGGATAAGTTCACCAAATGGATAGAAGCCAAGCCTGTTAAGACGGCCGAATCCGGACCTATGATAGACTTCATATCCGGGGTCGTACACCATTACGGCATCCCCCACAGCATCATCACTGATAATGGCACGAACTTTACGGCCGACGAGGTAAAACTCTGGTGCAAAAACATGGGCATAAAGCTCGATTATGCTTCCGTCTATCACCCACAAACTAAAGGCCAGGTCGAACGTGCAAATGGTCTTATCATGAGCGGCATCAAACCCAGACTAGTGCGGTCCCTCAAGGAATCTAACACGCACTGGGCAGAGGAGCTCGACTCCATACTCTGGGGGCTGCGGACCACGCCGAATCACACCACCGGATACACACCATTCTTCATGGTGTATGGCGCAGAGGCAGTTCTGCCTTGCGACATAATTCATGACTCACCTCGAGTGTGCATGTACGAGGAAAGAGAAGCCGAGCTCGATCGGCAGGACAGTTTGGATGCATTAGAGGAGGAGCGTGATGTGGCGAAAGCCCGTTCCGCATTCTATCAACAGCAAGCTCGAAGATACCAAAGCAGAGAAGTACGGGCCAAAAATTACAACATTGGCGAATTAGTTCTACGCCTGCTAGACAAGAAAAAGGACAAACTCAAGCCCAAGTGGGAAGGTCCCTTCATAATTGACCAAGTCCTGACTGGTGGAGCGTACCGCGTGTGAAACGCATCGGATAACCGACTCGAGCCGAACCCATGGAACGCAGCCCGTCTCTGAAGATTCTATGCCTAGCGCCGGACCCTGTGTTCGTCTCCTTACTCTATCCATTTTTTATATACTGTCTGTCATACATTTCTCTCCTTCTCCCTTTTTCTCTCGCTTATAACCTTTAAAGGCTCACAAATTGACGCGCTATCCGCGCTCAGTAAACCTGGGGGCTTCTTTAAACAGAAGCTTATTTATACGGGCTTCATGCCTAACACATGTGTCAAACTTCCGCATGTACCCTTTATTCACCATCATATGCATCGATATGACTTAAGTTTTGGCCAAGCTGGGTTGTCTGGCCCCTGTGCTTACCCCTACGTTCCCGATTATTCGGCTAGGTGGTAAAGGGAGCACCTCTGCGATTGTTACTGCCGGATCAGCCGGACGTGTACCTCAGACTGGGTGAAGCCGAAAGCTAGCGTTCTTAAGAGAATATTCGGTCGGTGAACTAAAGATGATCTTTTTCTTTATCTATGTGCCCCCAGGTGTTTTTCCTGCGTTTCTTTTCGCAGCGTGGACATGCACCTTAGGGCATGCCCCCCAGGGAAAGGAACCCGTAACGGAACTATTCTCCCTGGAAGATGTTTCTTACTAACCATGTAATATAACATAACTAGTCGGACACTTGTCTGTTCACTCACTAATGACCCCTACGCCTGGTCTCCACGCATTCCCCAGTTCCTAAATAACCGCACTGGAATTCGGACACACTCCGGACCGTCAGGCCCCGAGGTTGAAGCGAAAAGGTCGGCCATGACAAATGATCTACAATCCGGCTAGAAGGCATTATAAATGTCAATTCAATTACATAGTCATTTTGACTGATTGTATTCCTCTTCAATACCATCTAACAGGCTGTCTAATTTACAGTCCTGCTGGGAGTACTTTGCAGCCAACTCTACTTGGCCGTACACTAAGCTTACAGGGATCTCCTTCCTATCGGGCCCTACAGGACCAACCTCGGCCATATGGTTAGGGTCGGCCTGTGAATACCCCGTCTTCACCATGGCCTAGGACTCCCTAGCGCCTTGACGACAGGCTGATATCTTTCACAACTGAAAGCACCGTCGTGCTCCCCTCAGCTTCTCCACAAGCTCTCCAAGACCTTCGGGTCTGGAGACGGATGGCCACAGGACCTGGGCGACGCCTCGCATCGCCTGCCGAACTCGATCGAGCAATTGCAAGAGCTCGGGAAGAAGGTCACCCGTAAAAACGGGCATCTCCTCTGCAGGACGACCTGTTAACATACCTACGGATATTGCTCTGTTAATCAACGGCACCGCCGAACTTTCTTTTAAAAGGTTCGTTCAAGAACTTACTAAATATGCCGCGCCGAAGCCGCTGATTCTCCTTCACGGAGTCCGACAGCCGGACACGAACGTCTTTTAGCTCGACGCCCAGCCGGGTGTTGGCATCTTGGAGAATGTTCTTCTCCCCCATCACCTTTAACAGCACCCTCTCACCAGCCCTTAGTTGGCGTTCGAGGTGTTGCCTTTCCGGATTCAATCCGGCGCCATCTGCAATTTTATTTGTTAGATTCGCACAAAAGACGTGCTTCGCCACATACTTATCTTTCGAAATGTATATTACCAGAGGGGGTCTCCTTAGGCTCCCCACCGCGGCCAGTGCGGCCTCCAGTTGGGCTTTGCACTCGTCCAACTCCTGGGTCAGTAGGGAATTCTTTTCTGTAAGAACCTGCATTTCAAATGATCCTTAAACCAGTTATTCTAACTGTTTTCAGTCTCGGGGGCTGCTGCTACATATACATTTACCAAAATTTTCTTACCCATATGTCTTTTACATATTGCTCCATGGCTCTGGCTAGACCATTTTGAGCGGCACGGAGGTGAGCATCTCCTGAATTGAAGGCATCTAATGCCTCTTGGGAGAAGCAAGCGTCATGAAGAATTGTCCGGCGACGCCTGTGGTTCATGGCACTTTCCACCTCTGAGTTGGTGGCAGATAACCCGTCCGCACCCTCCATCGGAGGAGCGTCTGGCACACGCCTCGCGCTCGCTTCCGCCCCCAGACCAGGCTTTGGAGCCTGGCTGGTGGAGGCGCGATTAGCAGCCTCTCCGGATATAGTCCGGCGAGGTCTCTTTGTCCTGAAAAGGGCACGAGTGTCAAATGTGCCTCGAAAGTATAACAACTGAGATAAAGGGGGGCGCCATACCTTCGCGCTGATGCCTCAGTCCGGACTACACCTCTTTTCTGCCCATGGGGCCCTGCGGCCCCTGGTTGGTTTGCCGCTGCAGGTTCGGCCTTCTGCCTCAAAAACCTCCCCTGCAAAGTTCGGTTGCAATCAGGAAATTAAACACGCGTGGACGGACCCCTGTCCGGGGTATAGGGACTTCGGTCTCAGGTACCTGGGGTGTTCGGATTAGCCCTGGGTAATCGGCTGTAATGGCCACCAGGGCATTGTCCTCGCTCAATTGATGGAACACTCCATCAATCAGCTCCACAGATATGTCCGGATCCTCTTGAGAGGCCGGTTCGAGAGACCGTCCTGAGTCCTCGGGTTGTGGAGGCGGGCTGCTTATGTCCTTAACGGCCCGGCGCAGTTCCTGCGTTGAAGTCATCAGACTAAGTATTTAACAATGGGAACACTAAACGGATGAGCAAGTAAATGCGACCACTTACCCAGCTTGGGGGATTGTGCATAGAGAATCCACCCTGTGGGTTGACGTGGAGAAATTCCTCCTCTTCTCCCTTGTACAAAGTGGACAAGATCTTTAATAGAGCGGCAACTGAATCTGGCCCTTTACAGCCATAGCGGGTGGCGTCGTCCTCCCCGTTGAAATCCCACATGGGGTGGCTTCTGTACTGAAGCGGCTGCACCCCCCGCATGATGCATTCGGCCATAACTCCGATCATGGTTAGCCCGGAATGGGCTAACAATCTTATTCGGCCCATGAGATAAACGATGTCCCTGTCACCTACCCTTTGAGAGCTCCGTGGACGCCAGCTTAGGCGCTTCTTTAAAGGAGCATTATCAAACTCTGGGAGGCCGATCCAGACAGGATCCGGCAGTGGGACGTCTTCTATATAGAACCATTCCGAGGGCCAGTCTTCGGACGCCTTCTTTGGGGTTCCGGACAAATATCCGGTCCTGGCGATGCGCCATACTTCGGCTCTGCCCACTTGATACATTGACCCTTTCTTGGAACGGGGCACGAGGCAAAATAGCTCCTTCCACAGTCCGAAATGAGCTTCAATACCCAAGAACAGCTCGCATAGGGCTACAAAGCCCGCGATATGCAATACTGAGGTAGGCGTGAGATGATGTAGCTGGAGGCCGTAGAACTCCAGCAGCCCCCGGAGAAACGAGTGGATGGGAAATCCTAGGCCCCTTATTAAGTAGGGAACAAGGCACACCCGCTCTCCTTTGGATGGATTAGGGGCATTCTCTGCTTGCTCTCCGCCATTGTAGACGGCAAGACCGGCTCGGACCAGGACCATATAGGCCGTGGGGAGAAATCCCTGGGTCTGAAGCGTCATTAGCTCTTTATGCGGAGTAGAACATCTCTCCCAATATCCAGGCTTAGGGCTAGGAGGATGAGAGGAGGAGTTGCGGCGGCTGGCCATGGTGGAATGGACCTTTGTCGGATGTGCTCTGATGAACACTCGTGGAGAGGAGAAGGTGTGGATTGGATCTAAATCCTCATCCCCTTAAAAAGGGAAACTCATTTACACGGCTAGGGGTGTGAACGTAAAAACACTCAGACTTTTCATATTCGTTTGACACGTGGAAAACGTCCATTATTGGGCGTAGAAGCCAAGGAGTGCAACATCTACAAGAAACTGGACTTTATTCAAACAGGTTCACGGAACTTGGAGGAGAACCCGCCTTGCAATGCCGAAGACAATCTGCGTGCCGGTCTCATCGTCATTGAAGCCTGGTTCGGGGGCTACTGAGGGAGTCCTGGATTAGGGGGTGTTCGGATAGCCGAACAATACCTTCAGCCGGACTCCTGGACTATGAAGGTACAAGATTGAAGACTCCGTCCCGTGTCCAGAAGGGATTTTCCTTGGCGTGGAAGGCAAGCTTGGCGATACGGATGTTCAGATCTCCTACCATTGTAACTGACTCTATGTAACCCTAACCCTATCCGGTGTCTATATAAACCAGAGGGTTCTAGTCCGTAGAACAACATACACGTCAACAATCATACCATAGGCTAGCTTCTAGGGTTTAGCCTCTCTGATCTCGTGGTAGATCAACTCTTGTATTACCCATATCATCAATATTAATCAAGCAGGACGTAGGGTTTTACCTCCTTCGAGAGGGCCCGAACCTGGGTAAAACTTCGTGTCCCCTGCCTCCTATTACCATCCGGCCTAGACGCACAGTCCGGGACCCCCTACCCGAGATCCGCCGGTTTTGACACCGACACCAGTTTAGCGAACTAAACTCTAGCGGCTTTGAGAGAGAAATTAGGCTCCCCGGCTAGTGACCACACACTCGTGTCGAAAAAAGGAGTGATGAATAATAATAGTAATAAAAAATTTGCAACAACTAAGAAGAAGAACACTTATTATAAAACGGCGCATATAAATTTAAGAGCCACCAAGTGACTTGGGTAAAAGAATTTTATGTATAATGATTTTATGTACCGAAGTACTAATATCATATCTTTGTTCACCCGAACTTTAAACGCATCTTAACCGACCGTCGGCTTCTCCCTCTTTGGTCAAGGACCAAAAAGTGTTTATGTACACCTGTCAAGAATATCGACAGTGTTTCCGATAACCAGGCAACCGGGCCATAAGGCTATAACAGACAAAACGCGCTCAGGGAACTTATGCTATATTACAGACGAAGTGTAAGAAGCATCTTCGAAGAAAATAGTACCCCCACCGATACCTTTCTTCGGTGCTCATTATTACTATGAGACTTGTGCAATAGATTTTTTGTACTCATGAGTTCCGTTGTGTGCCGACCATGATTGAAAACAATAAGAGCGCTAGCTTTCGGCTTCACCCAGTCTGAGGTCAGAGCTCGGAGGACCCGGTTGTGACAATCGCAGAGGTGCTCCCTTTACTCCCTAGCCGAACAATCGGGAACGTAGGGGTAAGCACAGGAGCCAGGCAACCCAGCTTGCAAATCGCTTAAGTCAATATGGTGCATATTGTGGCGTAATACACGAACAAGGAACGAAGCCGTACAAGTATAATCTTATGCAAGAGGAAAAGCTTCATAAAGGAAGCCCCCAAATAAACGGGGTATTTGAATTTGTGCGTAACAAACAAAGTTTGGACAAGGAAATTTTTTACAAGCAACTTTTTTTCAAAAAAGTATAATGCTTGATCGAACCGAACGCAAGTTAAAAATTTAAAACTTTGAGCATGAAGGCAACTTAACTGGTTAACGCCTTCGGTATTGATGACGCGGTCCGAGCTTGATGCGTGACAAGGTTCCATCCCCCAAGCCGGTCCCAAGGTGGCAGAGCAAAGAGCTCGGCACTCCGAAGTGGTGACAGAGCACAGTCAATGCGGGCCGGCAGAGTGATGCCGAAGTCCCTGGCATGGGGTAATGAAGTGTTGACGAAGCCCCCCGTCCAGCCAGGTGACATGGTATGTCAGTCCGCCGGGTTGACGATACTGCCCAACCCGGATCATTTTCCTATGTATAAAAAATAGTGCAAACCGAAGATAATAATAATAATGATTAAAAAATGTTGCATAATAAATAATTTATGCAAAGTGAGTAATAAAAGAAATATGGCCTGGCGCCGAAGTCAATGTTGATGCAGGGCGTCAGCGTGATGCTGTAAAGGTGTGGCAAAGCCTGAATTCACAGGTCAGTCCAAGTTCCGGATGTAGCGTTCGTGGGACTATGTACGGAAACTGACCGGACCACCACACAACCATCGTTAGTGCGGCCATCATTCGATAGACCTATGTACAGATGATGGAACAAACCAGAGTAATAGTTCCTTGGGAAAAATGAACCTGGACAAGGAAAAAAAATACTAGGATTAATAGCACTTGGTTTATTTGTTGTAGTAATTCGAACAAAGGTGATTCCGAAAATTGGGACTCGATCCGCATAACCATTGCCTGATGGGCGATAAAGCAACGGTATGGCGATGTTGGCAAAGGTTGGCTCGCCGAGGCAAAGCCCTCGGTCCAGCTAACGTGATGGAGCTGGTCGACTAGTGACGCCGAAGTCTCCTGAGTAGGTTGATGAAGAGATGGCGAAGCCCCCGGTCCAGCCGAGATGTCGAAGCCTCGATGTTAGCCGATGAGTCGAAGTAGGTTGGCGTGATGGACACCAGCTTGAAGACGCAATAGTGTGGCCCCGCCAATGCAGGTCGTGATGTGGTCGATGCCGGCTTGATGAAGTGACCGTGCGGCGATGGCCGGTATGCCCGCCCCGTGTAATCCGTGGGGCGGCGATGTTGGTGATGATTTATCCTTCGTGATGCCGGACTCTTGTTCGGCTTGCTGAGATGATGATCTGAAGAAGTTGAACTCGGCTCAACAAAGTGACGACGTGTCTAGCGCAGGTCGGAAGCCTTGGAGCAATATTGCCGGACTGGTTTGACACCAGCATGATGATGAAGATGACCTTAGGGGAGGCTTAAAAATTTGCGGGCACATGTTTTAAAACAACGCACAATACACTAGAAGAGAATTCCTCTAAAAAGGTTGTCCAATATCACGTTCATAAAGAAACATGAATTTGGGTCAGATCCGTATTCGCGTAGAAAACGGATCCGAAAATTGGTCCACTCGTCGGAAGGTTCCCGGAGTTTGAACCGTCGGATCAAGCTGAAATTTGGAGGGGTGATAGATATGGGAATTTCTCAGTAGATGAACGGTTGGATCTTCCAAAGGACCTCCGAGCTGGGCTCTGGAGACCACGCCCTAAACTCGTCCATATTCCCGTCCAGATTTGACAGGGCTCCGGTATATCGTAGATTGTCGGAAATTCCTCCATCGGAACTCGACGAAATTTTGCATGGCTGTTGTAGATGTAATTTTGCACTATTTCACTAAAGCAATCGTCAAACCGACGCTCGAGGAGGCGGTGACGGTGAATACAAGTTTGCTATCCATAAAAACAGCACGGCCGCCCAAGGGCAATGTTGACGTTGAGCCCTCGAGCTCCATGGATGACTCCTCCCTGATCTTGATAGAGATCGGAGTTGATGCTTGATGAAGGCCCTCGTTCGAACATGGTGATCCGAACACAGGGCACGGTTCTTGGTTGAACCAAGGTAACCAGTCGAGCTGGTGATGAAGATGCCGAAGTCACAGTTGATCTGCAGGCGAGCCATCGACCTTTTTGTCGATCACACAGCGGATCTCTCAATGAAAGCACCAATGTCGGTGTCAAAACCGGCGGATCTCGGGTAGGGGGTCCTGAACTGTGTGTCTAAGGCGGATGGTAACAGGAGGCAGGGAACATGATATTTTACCCAGGTTCGGGCCCTCTTGATGGAGGTAAAACCCTACATCCTGCTTGATTTATTCTTAATGATATGAGTATTACAAGAGTTGATCTACCACGAGATCGGAGAGGCTAAACCCTAGAAGCTAGCCTATGGTATGATTGTATGTATCTGTTCTATCGACTAGCCTGGCCTCGGTTTATATAATGCACCAGAGGCCTAGGATAACAAGAGTCCTAGCCGAATACGCCGGTGAGGAGGAGTCCTTGTCTTGATCACCAAGTCTTGTGGAATCTTCCATGTATGCGGCAGCTGTCCGAACTGGCCCATGAGTATACGACCATGGGGGTCCTCGGCCCAATCTAACAGATCGGGAGACGACGTGGTGAGTACCCCTAGTCCAGGACACCGTCAGTGGTTCCTCAAGGAAGCAAGGCCCAAGGCACGCAATACGCGAGCCGGACAATGAAATACCAAGGGAGGCTCAAGTGTGGCCTTGTGAATGGTCATCAGAGGATTTCATGGTCCATGCAGGCATCAAGGAAGAATTTGACGCATATGTGCATAACGTTGATCTTGAGAGCTTCGTGTTAGATAAGTGTTGGCAATACCTCTATTTAACTTATTCATTTGTGAAAAGGTTTAAATTTACATCCTCGCGCAATTCCCACAATGTCCTATTTGATCTTTATGATAAATCTTATACCATGGACTTAGAAGATTTTAATACTGCTTGTAAACTCCCGCAGTGGGGTAGTTCTAGTGAACCTCGCAAATATGAATTTAAAGAATTTCTTGCTAGTATCACTGTGGGGGAATCCAGAGAAAAACACAAGCTACCATAGGGAGCATTCATTTTCCTGCCATACATTATTTTGCTCTTTTCGTGGGTAGATGCATTAGCGGTAATGATGAGGCATGTCACTTGTGTGTTCTTGATCTTAGTGTTCTCAAGAGTGTTGTATTAGGAGATAAACAATACAACTTGGGGGCTATTGTTGCACGTAGGTTGCATCTTAATGGTTTAACTGGAGATTTGTTTGGTGGAACTTATGCAACTCGTGTAGCTAACTTTCTTGGTGTACCCATACGTGGGGATGATATTGAGTTGCCTCCTCCTTATCTAGATTATAATGCTATGGTTCATCATCAGTTTGTTGAGAGGAACGATCAGTTCCTCTAGTACCGAATAATATTTGACAAACGGTGCACCGTCCACAATGCTCTCCCTGCTCCTACTTTCATTGATTTTCAGACAAAAGGGAGATCTGTTATAACAAGGGAGGAGGCGAACGAGTACGAGAGGAGGACGGAGGCAGCTCGCCTCCAAGCTGCAGCTCATGAGGCAATTGCCGCTGCATCTCAGTACGACCCCAGCTATAACTTTGATCCGTGGGCATAGACCAACTTAGGCCAAAAGCCTAAACTTGGGGGAGTACATATTTCTCACCAACATTATATTCATGTGCACACACTCATGCGAGTTGTCGGTGCTCATACTTTTTCATTGTATCATCCATGCTAGTTTATTTTCTTTTTAAGCTTTCTTCTTGTGTGTTTGAAAAACCTTAAGAAAACAAAAAAAATAGTTGTAGCTTTTAGCTAGTTTACTTTCCATGCCTGTAGTAGTAGTAATTAAAAAGAAAACCCAAAAAGATTTCTCGTTCTTCTTCTGCTTGTTGGGAGCTTTCCTGTGTAAATAGTTTTGTTTCTTTTGTTTTCTTTGGGGGGCAGGAGGAGAAGACCATAATGAAAATGTTGAGTGGCTCTCATACGCATTATTTTTGATCTAACAAACAACCCATATTACCTTGTCTTCTCCCTTGAATTGAATGCTTGCAGATTCCAGCTTAGTCCAATGCACGTGCACTATTATTATTATCGACACTGTTCAGTTGTGCAAGTGAAGGGCAATAATGACGATATATGATGAACTGATTGAGATGAGGAAAGCTGGTATGAACTCGACCTCTCTTGTTTTTGTAAATATGATTAGTCCATTGTTCCTGATTCAGCTTATTATGAATGAAACATGTTTGCAATGACAATTAGAGATTATAGTTTCTTATGTCATGCTTAATTTTCTAGGAGTTTATAATGGTTTACCTTGCGTGCCAACATGCTATTAAAATGGTTGTGATGTGGTATGATAGGGTGGTATCCACCTTTGAACGATTCGAGTGGCTTGACTTGGCACATGTTCATGCATGTACTTGAAACAAAATCAACATAGCCTCCACGATATTTGTGTTCATGGTGAATTATATCCTACTCATGCTTGCATTCAGTGTTGATTAATTTTAATGCATGTTCATGACTGTTGTCGCTCTCTAGCTGGTCGCTTCCCAGTCTCTTTCTAGCCTTCACTTGTACTAAGCGGGAATACTGCTTGTGCATCCAATTCCATAAACCCCAAAAGTTGTTCCATATGAGTCCACCATACCTTCGTATATGCGGTATCTACCTGCCGTTCTAAGTAAATTTGTATGTGTCAAACTCTAAACCTTCAAATAAAAATTCTGTTTTGTATGCTCGAATATCTCATGTATCAACTAGGGTTGTCTGTATCTTCCATGCTAGGAGGGTTATTCTCAAGAGGAGTGGACTCCGCTCCTCACTCACGAGAAAATGGCTGGTCACCGGGATGCCCAGTTCCATGCTCAAATCAAATCAAATTAATTGCAAACAAAACTCCCCCAGGATTGTTGTTAGTTGGAGGCAGCCGTTGTTTCGGGCAAGCCATGGATTGATGCTTGTTGGTGGTGGGGGAGTATAAACTTTACCATTCTGCTTGGGAACCGCCTATAGTGTGTGTAGCATGGAAGATATTGAGATCTCTCGGTTGTAATGTTGACAATGAAAGTATGCCACTCAAAATATTATTCATCTCTATTTCAAAACCGAGCTCTGGCACCTCTACAAATCCCTGCTTCCCTCTGCGAAGGGCCTATCTATTTACTTTTATGTTGAGTCATCATCCTCTTATTTAAAAGCACCAGTTGGAGAGCACCGCTGTCATTTGCATGTATTATTATTAGTTTACATTGAGTATGACTGTGACTGGATCTCTTTTACCATGAATTACAATTTCTAGTCAGCCCTTGATATTCAGGGGTGCTCTGCATTTATGTTTTGCGGTCTCAGAAAGGGCTAGCGAGATACCATCTTGTTATATCATATTATGATTGTTTTGAGAAAGTGTTGTCATCCGAGATTTATTATTATTGCTCGCTAGTTGATTATGCCATTGATATGAGTAAACATGAGACCTAAATGTTATTGTGAATATGGTTAGTTCATAACCTTTGCTAAAAACTTGAATGCTGGCTTTACATATTTACAACAACAAGAGCAAACAGAGTTTGTAAAAGTTTTTCTTTATCACTTTCAGTTTGTCAACTGAATTGCTTGGGGACAAGCAAAGGTTTAAGCTTGGGGGAATTGATGCATCTCCATCGTATCTACTTTTACAAACACTTTTGCCCTTGTTTTGGACTCTAACTTGCATGATTTGAATGGAACTAACCCGGACTGACGTTGTTTTCAGCAGAATTGCCATGGTGTTATTTTTGTGCAGAAATAAAAGTTCTCGGAATGACCTGAAAATCAATGGAGATTATTTTTGGAATATATAAAAAATACTGGCGAAAGAATCAAGGCCAGGGGCCCATACCCTATCCACGAGGGTGGGGGCGCGCATACCCCCTGGGCGTGCCCCCTCCCTCGCGGGCCCCCCGGTGCTCCTCCGACCTCAACTCCAACTCTATATATTTTACGATACGGAGCCGCCGCCAAGCCCTAATCTCTCTCGGGAGGGCTGATCTGGAGTCCATTCGGGGCTCTGGAGAGGGGAATCCGGCGCCATCGTCATCATCAACCTGCCTCCATCACCAATTTCATGATGCTCACCGTCGTGCGTGAGTAATTCCATCGTAGGCTTGCTGGACGTTGATGGGTTGGATGAGATTTATCATGTAATCGAGTTAGTTTTGTTAGGGTTTGATCCCTAGTATCCATTATGTTCTGAGATTGATGTTGCTATGACTTTGCTATGCTTAATGCTTGTCACTAGGGCCCGAGTGCCATGATTTCAGATCAGAACCCATTGTGTTTTCATGAATATATGTGAGTTCTTGATCCTATCTTGCAAGTCTATAGTCACCTATTATGTGTTATGATCCGTTAACCCCAAAGTGACAATAATCGGGATACTTACCGGTGATGACCGTAGTTTGAGGAGTTCATGTATTCACTATGTGCTAATGCTTTGGTCTGATACTCTATTAAAAGGAGGCCTTAATATCCCTTAGTTTCCAATAGGACCCTGCTACCACAGGAGGGTAGGACAAAAGATGTCATGCAAGTTCTTTTCCATAAGCATGTATGACTATATTCGGAATACATGCCTACATTACATTAATGAACTGGAGCTAGTTCTGTGTCACCCTATGTTATAACTATTCATGAGGAATCGCATCTGACATAATTACCCATCACTGATGCATTGCCTACGAGCTTTTCACATATTGTTCTTAGCTTATTTACTTTCCGTTGCTACTGTTACAATTACTATAAAACCAAAACCGCTACCGCTACTTTTGCCACCGTTACCACTACTATCATATTACTTTGCTACTAAATACTTTGCTGTAGATATTAAGTTTCCAGGTGTGGTTGAATTGACAACTCAGCTGCTAATACTTGAGAATATTCTTTGGCTCCCCTTGTGTCGAATCAATAACTATGGGCTGAATACTCTACCCTCGAAAACTGTTGCGATCCCCTACACTTGTGGGTCATCACCCATGCGCGTAAAGCAGAAGAATCGTTTGCGATGCACACAATCGTTCAAAGTGAATGGTCCGGCGGCACCACACGCAAAGTTTCCCTCCACATTTCCAAAATTTTGGCCTACCGCCAAAATATCTGCCCTCGCCCCCTTTCCCCCCTTCCCCACCCCCTTATCTCCCCGACCACAAGTCACATTTCCCTCTGTTTCCTCCTTCCTTCCTTCCTTCCTTGCTAAGATATAGCCGCTTCCTCGCTCTCTCCTTCTGGCATCCTACCATCGGGGTCGCCATGGTCTTCTTCAAAGACATCTCCAGAGGTTCCTCCTCCGGCGACTACTCCTTCACCACCCGGGTATGCCTCTCTTCTCTCTCTCTCGGGCTATGACTTGGAATGAAGGATTTTTATCCGGAGGTTGACTTGAATCGCTTCGTCCTCTTGTAGCTCCCTAAGACCATCAGTGCCAACGAATGGAGTGGGGCGGCTGAAGATCTATCTGCTCGTTGTCACCATCAATCTCAATGCATGAAGCTACTTGCATTAGATTCTGTGGACATTGGGAGAAAGTTTATGGCATGTCTAGAGAAGGTTAGACCCTCTTCCGTTGGTTACAAATAATTTATTAGATACACTGTCACGGTCCCAACCCATTCATACCACACCTTCAACCAAACGCATCCTAAGATAGTGTCACTGTTTGTACCTAGTATCTTAAATTGTTGCCATCTCATCAGCGGTGCCATTAGAAAATTATTTGGCACCGCTTCAGTAGTTTGTGCAGCCAACTTTGGTCTACACATCCGAGCAGCCAAGCAGTAAAATACTAAATATTTATGGCACGAAGGAACTAGGCATCGGAGCAACTACGTGCTCTGGAGTCTGGGTCCCTGATTTTTTTTCCGCTGCATCGGCTCGCCAAGTCAGTCCACCGGTGCGAGATGTAGCAACAGTTGTCTTTACACCAGTTTAAGCATACATAGTGGACGGCCTTAGTGCTATTAGTTCTATGTTACTAAATTTGTGCATGTACACACCTGTTAGTATTAATTTGCTGTCATCCAAACACTGTCGCTATGCTGTTGCACTTATATTTACCTTCCTCATAAAATGTTCAATTTGTTAAAGAACTTGTAGCATCGTTGTACTTAATTATAGTTTCTGACGTTCTAGAATTTGGTTGTTGTCTCAGTACCAATTATTTCATTTGCACATTGATCTTTTTGAGAAGATATGTCATAATTAACACGTTTCTTCAGTTTTTCAAAATAAGCATTGGTGATTTTCTATGTTGCTATAAACCCATTTCCCCTAGAATTGTTAATGATCTAGTTTTAAAAATTATAGGATGAACGGAAGTGTTCTTACTTGGAGTGGGTTGATCAAGAGTGGCCAGAGTCTTTGAAGATGTGCCTAACGAAGCTTTGGAGCATGTATGAGGAAGTGAACACATGTAGGCTTACAGAAAGTCTTGTCAACGCTGAAGCATATTTCAAGATGCGGGATAAAAAGTTGAAGGTGGATAATGAGCTTAGATTTTTTAAATCAGACTTTGCTAAGATGGTGTTGGCAAAGGAGGAGGCACTTTCCCCGTTGGCCCATGCAAAACGGGTTCTTACCGAACTGAAAGCAGAGGTGGATAAGACGAGCCTGGATGATCTCGATTAGGGAAATGAACATATTGTTCTTATGAAGTTGAACTAGCTATATGTTGTACTGTGTTGTTTTCATGTAGCTATCGTACTGTGATGTTATAATATATTTATGTGCCTGATATGAAATTGGAAAACAGTTGTTCGATATGAAATGTGAATTTGCATAATACTAGAATTATTAATTGTAAACTAATAAACCTGCTAAATGTGTCATGGACCTTTGCAAACGGTTCTAGCAGCAAAAGCGCTTGCGATGGATCGCCCAATGCCACACAATTTTCTTCATCAAATCGTGTGTGATATAGTTGATAAAAGCAAACAGTTAACCAAGGAAGACCGTGTGTGATAGTTACACCCTTCACACATGAGCCTGCACGTAAAATTGTGTGGGGTTTACGTCCGAAAGGAAACATTTTCCCTGGATTGACTGTGTGGGATGTACATAAGAATGGAAACGTATTCCCTGGATTGACTGTGTGTGATATACATACGAACGGAAATGATTTTCTGGGATTCACCATGTGGGATGTACATACCTACGGAAATGATTTCTAGGATTTACCGTATGGGATGTACATACCTACGGAAATGATTTCTGGGATTCACCGTGTGGGATGTACATACCTACGGAAATGATTGGGTTTCGATGCCTCGCACAATCGCACACGGCCCCAGCCTGGGTCCGAGGAGGGCCTATCCCCAACGATTTCTGGGTCATGTGGGAAGGACACCCTATCGCACACGCTCACTTGGCGACGGTTCCAACTGCCGTCACGGAAAGGGGTTAAAAACCATTTGTTTAGGACTAACGCGCACCAGTGTGTGCATGATGCTGATTTTAAAGATGTAATGTAGAATTGTAAAGAAGGAATAACATGGAACAAGTTCGTCATTAATGATGTATTTGTGTTTCGTGCTAACAAGCTATGCATTCTAGCTAGCTCCGTTCGCCTTTTATTGTTGCAGGAGGCGCATGGAGGAGGATTAATGGGACACTTTGGCGTGAAGAAGACGGAGGACATACTTGCTACACATTTCTTTTGGCCAAGGATGAGATAGGATGTTAAGAGTTTTGTTGCTCGCTGCACTACATGTCAAAAAGCTAAGTCACGACTCAATCCTCATGGTTTATATATGCCTTTGCTTGTACCTAGTGTTCCTTGGGAGGATCTATCTATGGACTTTGTTTTAGGTTTACCTCAAACAAAGAAGGGGAGGGATAGCATATTTGTTGTCGTGGATATATTCTCGAAAATGGCACACTTTATACCATGTCATAAAAGCGAAGATGCTGTTAATGTTGCTAATTTGTTCTTCCGTGAAATTATTCGCTTGCATGGTGTGCCAAATACTATTGTTTCAGATTGTGATACTAAATTTCTTAGCCACTTTTGGAGATGTTTATGGGCTAAGTTGGGGACTAAACTACTTTTTAGTACTACTTGTCACCCCCAAACTGATGGACAAATTGAAGTAGTGAATAGAACATTGTCTACTATGCTTAGGGCTGTTTTGAAGAATAATAAGAAAATGTGGGAAGTATACTTGCCTCATATTGAATTTGCTTATAATCGTTCATTGCATTCTACTACTAAGATGTGCCCTTTTGACATTGTGTATGGTTTCCTACCTCGTGCACCTATTGATTTGTTGCCTCTTCCATCTTCGGAGAAGGTTAATTTTGATGCTAAACAACATGCTGAATTGATTTTAAAAATGCATGAGTTAACTATGGAAAACATCGAGCGTATGAATGCTAAATATAAACTTGCTGGAGATAAGGGTAGAAAACATGTTGTGTTTCACCTGGAGATTTTGTTTGGTTACATTTGCGTAAGGATAGATTTCCTAATTTGCACAAATCAAAGCTAATGCCACGTGCTAATGGTCCTTTTAAGGTATTAGAGAAAATAAATGATAATGCATATAAACTAGAGTTGCAGATTTGAAGCCTTATTTGGGTGAGAAAGATGAGCTTCCGTCGAGGATGACTTCATTTCAAGAAGGGGAGGATGATGAGGACATCAATACCATTGTTACACCCACATCCCCTACAGCTACATATACTAGACCAATTACTAGAGCTCGCACATGCCAATTAATTTATTAGGTACTTTCGTTTCTTGGTAATGATTCTGATGTTCATGAGAATATGATGCTGCCTAAATTGGATATATTTGTTTTGCTTACAAATGAAGGGCCTGGCATGGATAAGACGGATGAACACTGGAGCAACACCAAGCATGGAGATGATGGCATGTGCAAGGGGAACAAGAACATAGTTACAAGTGATGATTTTAGGACTTTGAAGCCACCATAAGGAGTGCATGAAGCCTTGGACGAAATATACAAGATGCCACTTCATAAATTTCGTCCAGGGGCTATTCTAGGTGCTGCGTCACCTTATTATTGGGCCAGGCCCATGTTGGGGAACGTAGCAGAACTTTAAAATTTTCTATGCATCACCAAGATCAATCTATGGAGTCATCTAGCAACGAGGGAGAGAGGAGTGCATCAACATACCCTTGTAGATCACGAGAGGAAGCGTTCAGAGAAAGGGGATGATGGAGTCGTACTCGCCGTGATCCAAATCACCGATGACCAAGTGCCGAACGGACGACACCTCCACGTTGAACACACGTACGGAGCGGATGATGTCTCCTCCTTCTTGATCCAGCAAGGGGGAAGGAGAGGTTGATGAAGATCCAGCAGCACGACGGCGTGGTGGTGGATGCAGCAGTGATCGCAGCAGGCCTTCGCCGAGCTTCTGCGAGAGGGAGAGGTGTAGCAGGGGAGAGGGAGGTGCCAAGGCTTGGGGTGCATCTGCCCTACCTCCCCCCTCCTTTATATAGGCCCCCTGGGGGGGCGCCGGGCATGGAGATGGGATCTCCCAAGGGGGCGGCGGCCAAGGGGGTGGAGTGCCCCCAAGGCAAGTGGAGGCGCTCCCACCCTAGGGTTTCCAACCCTAGGCACAGGGGGGCCCAGGGGGGGCTCACCAGCCCACTATGGGCTGGTTCCCCTCCCCACTTCAGCCCATGGGGCCCTCCGGGATGGGTGGCCCCACCCTATGGACCCCCGGGACCCATCCGGTGGTCCCGGTACAATACCGGTGACCCTGAATCTTTCCCGATGGCCGAAAGTACACTTCCTATATATAATTCTTCACCTCCAGACCATTCTGGAACTCCTCGTGACGTCCAGGATCTCATCCGGGACTCCGAACAACTTTCGGATTACTACATACTCATATCTCTACAACCCTAGCGTCACCGAACCTTAAGTGTGTAGACCCTACGGGTTCGGGAGACAAGCAGACATGACCGAGACGACTCTCCGGTCAATAACCAACAACAGGATCTAGATACCCATGTTCGCTCCCACATGCTCCTTGATGATCTCATCGGATGAACCATGATGTTGAGGACTTAATCAATCCCATATTCAATTCCCTTTGTCAATTGGTACGTTACTTGCCCGAGACTCGATCGTCGGTATCCCAATACCTTGTTCAGTCTCGTTACCGGCAAGTCACTTTACTCGTACCGTAATGCATGATCCCGTGATCAACCACTTGATCACATTGAGCTCATTATGATGATGCATTACTGAGTGGGCCCAGAGATACCTCTCCGTCATATGGAGTGACAAATCCCAGTCTCGATTCGTGCCAACCCAACATACACTTTCGGAGATACCTGTAATGTACCTTTATAGTCACCCAGTTACGTTGTGACATTTGGCACACCCAAGGCACTCATACGGTATCCGAGAGTTGCACAATCTCATGGTCTAAGGAAATGATACTTGACATTCAGAAAAGCTACATCAAACGAACTACACGATCTTTGTGCTATGCTTAGATTTGGGTCTTGTCCATCACATCATTCTCCTAATGATGTGATCCCGTTATCAATGACATCCCCATGTCCATAGCCAGGAAACCATGGCTATCTATTGATCAACGAGCTAGTCAACTAGAGGCTCACTAGGGACACATTGTGGTCTATGTATTCACACATGTATTACGATTTCCGGATAATACAATTATAGCATGAATAATAGACAATTATCATGAACAAGGAAATATAATAATCATTTTATTATTGCCTCTAGGGCATATTTCCAACAGCCCATGTAATTTCGAAACACTTAAGTATAGGCTGTTTTAAGAGTCCGTATGTGTGGGGAAACAAGAGTTATGGTCGGTTTCGGACCCCTCCTTCAAGGGACATGAAATTCCCCCATCTTCCTCCATATATATAGCCCTTAGGGAATCGTTTAGACTTTGGGTTTTGTTTAGATTAAGAGTTTGCCATAGCTGCAACTTCACGTACTTGGTTTGTGTTCAACGACCGGACAAAGGTGTCACAGAACCCCACCTTCATTAATAAAGCATTCCTCTTATGTTCGCAATGTCCAGATTGCAATCTCGGTTTCTTGCTTGTTCTTCGTTTGCTCACAGGAAACAGACCCTCGGGGTCAGGTTGATCGTGCTCCGGCATGGTCAATAACCCCTCGGAAATTGGTTTGGCAATTGCTCAGGCGTGATGTCTCGCACGTTCGTAGTCGGATCGTCAAGGTCGACTCCCACAGAAAAAAATAGCCACCATCTCATTGAAACATCGGGACACCTTCGCCTCTATCAGTTAAGAACCAATGTTATCAATCCAGTAGGAGAAACAAGAAACAACTCGTTAGCAGCACCTACACACAAACAACAAATCCTTGCAACCCAACGCGAACAAGGGGTTGTCAATCGCTTGGCAGTTACGAGCAAGATTAAATTGTATAGTTTTTGATAGATAGATCGAACAAAAATACAAAAGAAAATAAATAAAAGAAAAATGCAGCAATGTATTTTTTTCATTTAATATATGATAAAAGATAGACCTGGGGGCCATAGTTCTCACTAGAGGCTTCTCTCTTGAAAATAACATACGGCAGGTTAACAAATTACTATTGGGCAATTGATGGAAAAGCAAATAATTATAACGATATCCAAGGCAATGATCATGTATATAGGCATCACGTCCGAGACAAGTAGACCGAAATAATTCTGCATCTAGTACTATTACTCCACACATCGACCACTATCCAACATGCATCTAGTGTATTAAGTTCATGGAAAAACATAGTAACGCCTTAAGCAAGATGACATGATGTAGACAAGATAAACTCACGTATGTATAAACCCCGACTTTTTACCCTTAATAGAAACGATACATACGTGTCATGTCCCCTTCTATCACTAGGATTGAGCATCGTAAGATCGAATCCATTACAAAGCACCTCTTCCCATGGCAAGATAAATCAATCTAGTGGCCCAACCAAATCAATAGATGAGAAGAAATACGAAGCTATAGAAATGATGCATAATAGAGTTCAGAGAAAAATCAAATAATATTCATGGATAGATTTGATCATAAATTCACAATTCATTAGATCCCCACAAACACACCGCAAAAAGTCATTACATCGAATAGATGTCCAAGAACATCAAGGAGAACATTGTATTGAAGATCAAAGAGAGAGAAGAAGTCATCTAGCTACTAACTATGGACACATCGGTCCATGGTAAACTGATCATGCATCATCAGAAGGGCAACAAGGTTGATGTAGAGCCCCTCCGTGATCGATTCCCTCTCTAGCAGAGTACCGAAGAAGGCCTCCAGATGGGATCTCGTGGTTCTGGAACTTGCGGCAACGAAAAAAGTAGTCCGGGTGTCTCTATGATGTCAGGGGAATATTAGAGTATTTATAGAGGAAGAATTAGGGTTTGATGTGCAACGAGGGCCCCACAAGCCTGGGGGCCATGCCCCTAGGGCTGGTCGCTCCCTTGTGGCTCTTCTGGCCTCCTCCCGAACCTTCCAGGGTCTCTTCTAGTCAAGAAAAAGTAATGCAAAGTTTTTTCTCCATTTGGACTTCGTTTGATATTGATTTTCTGAAAAGCCAAAAAGATGCAAAAAGCAGCAACTGGCATTGGGCACTAAGTTAATAGGTTAGTCCCAAAAAATGATATATGATTGCATATAATGACATATAAAACATCCAAGATTGATACTATAATAACATGGAACAATAAAAAATTATAGATACATTGGAGACGCATCAGGTTGACCCAGTAGGTTTAGTGTTTTGGGCTATGAGTATGTAAGATAGATCATTGTTATGTGCATGTGTTTTGTAATGATGAACTGAAGCAGAGGATCAGGAACCAAATTACAGAAAATAATGTGAAGATTGGTTTAAGCATCTTGACCTCAGTGCCAAGGGATGCATTGCATGTTATAGGTAGGGGTGCACCTCCCTGTAGCGCATACATTAGAGAGATTACAATCTTGGAGAGCAAGACAAGGAAAGAGATAACCGGTTATAGCCTTATAGGAGATAAGCCATGCAACAACTTGCCGGCACAATCTATCTTAAAAAATTCAACTACTCTCAAACTACTCATGCAATTTATCTCTATATGTCACATTACACGGGACAACATTGTTTAACACCCTTGGTCGAGTCAAGATTACACTTGAACTCTTCAAAGCTTCTTCTAGGCAACGCCTTGATAAAGCCATCTGCAACTTGATCTCTGTTATGAGCAAACCGACTTTCCAAACTTTTTCTAGCAACTCTTTCTCGGACAAAATGAAAATCTATTTCAATGTGTTTTGTTCTTTTTGACTACTCTCAAACTACTCTCAAACTACTCATGTAATTTATCTCTATATGTCACATTACACGAGACAACATTGTTTAACACCCTTGGTTAAGTCAAGATTACACTTGAACTCTTCAAAGCTTCTTCTAGGCAATGCCTTGATAAAGCCATCTGCAACTTGATCTCTGGAATGAACAAACCGACTTTCCAAACTTTTGCTAGCAACTCTGTCTTGGACAAAATGAAAATCTATTTCAATGTGTTTTGTTCTTTTTGACTATGAATAGTAGGGTAAAACCCCACTGCAATTTTTTATTAAAAAATGAAAGAAAAGGTAGCACTGTACAAAAGGAGGGAAAAAGAGAAATAAAAAAACTAAGCTAAGCTAGCTAAAAAGAAAGCCAAAAAAGAAGGAAGGATAAACCAAATGGCTTGAGGTGAGCCCCTAAAAAGAAGATCTAAGATCAAAAACTAAAGAAAGACTAAGACTAAGAGGAAGACTTCTCAAGAGGACAGTAAGGTGTCCAGCCAAGTGTTGAATTCAGTTGCATAGTTATTCTTAATTCTGTGAGAGAGCAGCTTCATTTTCTCAAAATAAATGTGCTTCCATCTCTGAAATGAAGGTTGAATGTTCTCAAAAATATTGTTGTTTCTGATAATCCAGATAGCCCAAGAACCCAGAATGATAATTTCCATGAAGGAGGGAACTCTCAACTTGTCCTTTAAATCTTGGAAGGCCTCAAGAACAGACAAGTTAAGAGATCTTTATGGGCATATGAAATCCCAGCATGTCCTTGAAAATTGACACCCCCAAAATAAATGATGTAGAGTTTCTTCTTGCTGGCAGTTCAACACAGCACAATTCTATTCCTCCAAAACAAAAGATTTCCTTCTCAGTAGGTTTCTTGTGTTTACTCTATCATGTAAAAGCATCCAGAAGAACATTTTGTGCTTAGGTTGACATGAAGATTTCCAAATCCATGTAAAATGAGGTGGAACTTGCTTGACTCCAATGATCACATTGTATGCCTTTGAAGCAGTGAAGGTACTGTTTCCCCATATGTAACTCCAAGTGTCAGTCATACCTTGAAATTCTGATTGTCTTAGAACATGACATTTGTCTTCAAACTGAAGAACTGATGATGGGCTTGAATGGATAGAGGTAAGTGGAATAGATCTTCAAGATATTCTATGTTGACCACTTGTTGCACTGTCATAGTGATGTCTTGCACAAATGAGAACAGGCGGGGATATTCTTGCTATAATACAACATTGCTCCACAAATCAGTCCAAAAGAGGGCAGTTCTTCCATCTCCTAGGTGACATATGGCCATGGCTTTGTATTGATCAGTTAATTGAAGAATAGGTTTCCACCAGAAAGACCCTACCAGTTCCTGACCTGGGAGTTTATTGTCATGGTAATGTGTTTCCCATATGAGGTTAACCCAAGGGATATCATGTCTGTTGTAGAATTTATGCAGATTTTTCATTAGCAAAGCTTTATTCTGAGCAAAAATGTCCATAGCTCCCAAACCTCCTTGGGTCTTTGGTCTACAAACTGTAGTCCAAGCTACAGAAGCTGGTCTATGATCTTCCATGTTAGAACCTCTCCATAGACAATGTCTCAGGTATTTGATCACTTGGTGTTTAATTGTTACTGGAACATCCAGACAAGCCATGTTGGCAGAGAAGCCAACACAGACTTTACCAGTAGTAATCTTCCAGCACTTGTCATGAAAGTGGCCAAGCCTGCCAGCCTTTTTGCAATTCTTTGAACCATTGGCATACATTGTTCTACACTGGGCTTAGACAATCCTAAAGGAAGTCCCAGATATGTGAAAGGGAAAACTCCTCTTTGGCAATTTAAGGTATTAGTAAAAATCTCAACCCTTTCCTCAGTGATGTTAATTGGTACCATGATAGATTTCTGGTAGTTCACCTTAAGCCCTGTGGCTGTGGCAAAGGTATTCAGTAGAGCTTTAAGACAAAAGAGTTCTCTGGCATTAGCTTTCATAACTAGTAGAGTATCATCAGCATATTGTACTATTGGAAAATCAGGGCAAGAATTTATTTGGAGAGGAGAAGTGATAAGCCCAAGATCCCTTGCTTTATTTAGGATGGATTGGAGTAAATCTGCAGCTAGTACAAACAGAAGTGGAGATAGAGGGTCTCCCTGCCTGGCTCCCCTTCTGTAGTAAAATTTCTTGCCACGAACTCCATTTAACATGACAGTAGAAGAAGCAGAGTTGAACAACATTTGTATCCAAGAGATCCATCTTTCTCCAAAACCTTTTGTTCTCAAAATGTCAATTATGGCTTGGTGTTCAATAGTATCAAATGCCTTTTCAAAATCCAACTTTAGGACCAGTAGTTCCTTCCTTGATTTGTAACATTGATGTAAATACTCATAGGACCATCCTAGACAATCTTGTATCACCCTATCTTTTAAGAACCCATACTGGTTAATGTGAATCAGTTGCAGAATAATTTTTTGCATCCTATTTGCCTGTAGTTTTGTAATAATCTTGAACACACCATTAAGTAAAGATATAGGCCTGAAGTCATTTGGAGTCGTAGGCACATCTTTCTTTGGAACCAAAGTGATGTAAGAAGTGTTAATGATTTCTAGAGAAATGTTACCAGCATGAAAAGCATGGATGAGATTCTTAACATCTTGACCTATGATATCTCAACAAGACTTAATGAATTCATTATTGAAACCATCTAGACCAGGTGACTTATCATGAGGCAAATCTTTCACAATCTGATTGATCTCCTCATCAGAGAAAGGCTTTTCTAAATCTTGGAAAATCTTAGGATTGTTTTGTTGGCCCAATAAGCTTTGCAGCTCAAAATGCATGGTGTGCCCCTCTAATTGACCCAATCTCTTCTTGAAGGCTTCCCAAAGTATTCTAGCTTTACCTGCATGATCTGAGATTTCCACATTGTCTTCATTTCCCGCATTGCAATTTTATTATGCCTAAAGTTGATTGAAGCTTTTGTGTGGAAGAACTTTGTGTTTTCATCTCCAAACTTAACTCCCTTAATCTTTCCTCTTTGTTTCCAATATATCTTTTGATTGTTGAGAATGGTCAGTAAGTGTTCCTTCAACATGTTTTTGCAATTCCACTCAAATGGACTGAGCATTCTGAATTCCTCAAAGAAGTCTAGCAGATAAATGCACTCATTAATTTCAGCAATTTGCTTTCTCATACATGGCAGGTCCTTGATCCATAGTTTGATGCTTCTTCTGAGTTGTTTCAACTTTGCATTTATGATTTTTGCAGGTTCAGTAAAACCCATAGGAATGTCCCAAGCATTTTTAACAATGTCTTTGAAAGATGAATGCTTTAACCAATAATTCTCAAACCTGAATACTTTTGATCTAGGAATTGCTGTCCCCACTTTGATCATACAAGGAAGATGGTCAGGGATGGGCCTAGCAAGTGGCAGGGCTGTAGTGTCAAGATAGGATGTCATCCAAGCAGCAGAAGTAAAGAATGAGTCCAATTTTTCTAGCAAAGGATTTTCTTGCATATTAAGGGTAGCTCAACTAGCCCCAAATTGTTGATGGCTTCATTAAAAAGAAGCATTTGATTGATGTCACCCCCAGGTTTATTTCTATCAGAAGGAGATCTGATGAAATTAAAATCCCCCATGATAATCCAGTCCTCTTCAGGAGGCATTTCAATATTACTAAACCAGTTGAGGAATTCCACTTTATCAGCTTGTTCACAAGGACAATAAATGTTTGTTAAAATCCAGGTTTGAGCAGAACTGTTGCATGTAAACTTAACAGATAAAGAGAATCTGTTAGAAAACATTAACTCCCCTTTGAAAAGACCTTCATTCCATGCAATGAGAATCCCTCAAGAGGCTACAATTGAAGGGAGAAATTCAAATTTAGTAAATCTTCTAGAACAAAACTTATTGATGTATGCAAGGTCAAAATTTTCTCTTTTTGTTTCTTGTAAGCAAAGGATACCAGCAACACTCTCCTCAACTTTTTCCTTAATAGCCATCCATTTATTATCTGAATTGATACCTCTGATGTTCCAGTTTAAAATATTCCAGGATCTATTGTTATTCATGATGAAAAACTGATGGGTAATTAACACCACTCAAGGTCCAGCCCTTGAGACAAAGAATTTTATGAGCGCAAAAGCAACTAAAAAAGAGCCCCCTGACTAGAAGCTGAGCAATTGTCCACAAAGTGAGGCCCTCACACTTAACCAACAGAGAATACATGAGCCAATCCACATATCCAGAGTACAAGACCTTCACACATATCATAAACATTGCAAGCACAAAGAGGACCCCAACATAACAAGGAACATTAGATAGCATCATAATCCAGGAGTAGTAGTTACCCAAAACAAGGGAGTTACATCCCCATAGAATCAAAGTCTGACAGACCCAGACAAGCAACAGAAACAGGGCAAAAGTTGCAACCACCCCAGGTCCACTCCTAGTACTATAGGAACTAATCATTAAGAACTATCATCATTGTTGTCCTTCTTGGCCTTGGAAACCTTGGCCAACTCCTCATTTTCTAGCTCTTTGTTCTTTGGTCTCTTAGCCAGCTTATCCTGGAGCTCCTCATCAGCAACCTTGCAAAAAGATTTAGTGAGGTTTTTAACAATCTTATTCTGAATGATTGGAGGAACAACATTGCATGGTAAACACTCCTGGCTAGCACATGAATTTCTTTTGAAGCCATTATTCTCCTCCCTAATTCTGCCACTCCTTCTTACCTGGGTTTCCACTAGGGGCCCCTTTCCTCTTCTCTTCCTAGAGATGGCCTCACCAGCAGGTAGGAGGATGATATTATTTGGAGAGATTCTCTTGAGTGGACTGCTGGCCTCAGAGGAAGAATGAGCTGCTAGGCTAACTCCATCATTTTCTTTATCTTGACTAGCAGCTATAATTCGTTGGCAAATAGGAGCCTGGTTAACAGCACAAGCATAAGGAATTATGAATGTCATAGTGTCTTCCTCTTTGCAATTATTAGTCAAAATGTGCCATAAGGAAGACTTTAGCAGTTTTAGAGTCCAGTCCAATCTATTAGGTGTAAGTAACAGGTTCAGAATGAAGTTGAACCAACTTACAGGGATTTCAGCTGTAAGTGAATTATGCACCTCCTGAGAAGATGGGGAAAAATGCTTGACCCACAGATCCAAACCTTCTTCAAAAATTAAGTGTACTCCATTAATACTGAGTGAGCATGTGCTTGAGCTAGATTGCAATAGTCAAAGTAAGGAATAGAGTTGACCTTCTGATTATTACCTTTAGATGAACCAGGTAGCAAAGGAGTATTGTCCTGGGATGAACCCAAGGCCACACCAGATTCATTGACTTGTTCTAGGGCAGCAAACAAAATATCCTTTTGAGCTAGGCCAGCCTGACTGGTGACACAATTCTTATTAGTTGGCTCAGTAGAAGCTGGACAGGGAACTGTAATTTGGGCCTCCTGCTGAACTGCAACAGGAGGATCAGACTGCTGCATTGAGGCAGGCAAAACCAAATGGTCAGCGGCCTGGGCAGACACCACATTATCAAGCTGAGCCACAATGCAGCAGGTATAGCCACAGGAACCAAGGTCTGAACTGGCTCAACATTCTGCAGAATATCATTCCTCTGAATAACAGCTTGAACTGGGATGGCAATCTTAGGATGCTCCTCCAGATTAGGTGGGTAAGCTTGCAGCAGATTTTGGAGCCCAACACTCAAGGGAGGACCAGGATCTCCAACAACAGCCTAGTTAACATCATCATTGTGATTGACCCCTCCCAAAACATTGTGAGATAGGATCCCATCTGACAGAGAAACAGTAGTAGTTATGCTGCTGTTAGGCACAACCTCATTCTCATCCACCATAACCTCCTCTTGTTGCACATTCTCATGCACCTACATATGTTGAGGAAAAGCCCAATGTCCCTACTCCTCCCAATCATCCCACTCCTCCTCATTCTCTTGTAAGTTATTGATCTGTGCATGATGAAACCCAGGAAAATCATTTGCATTAAGAGGAATGAGATGGAATAGGGTCCTCATCAGGTGGGCCCCCTCCCAACATTTCTTCCATGAGCACTTCAACTGAACTAGTCAGAGATTCACCCTCAAACATCTCACCTTCAGTCCATCTTAAACTCTTTGGGATTTGAAGCAAATCTGTAACTCTAGCCTTGACTAGAACCTTCCCCTTCAGAGCATCCTCTTTCTCCCAACTGATAATCTTTGCAAATCTCGCAATTGCTGCAGTAATATCTTCAGTGTTGCAGTTGTCAAAAGGAATACCCACAATCAACAACCATAAGACCCTATTGAAATTGACTCTCCTCTAGTTACGGCCCTCATTGTGCCTAGTGAAAGAGATAAGCACATCCCCCAAAACATGCGGGCTATCTGTGACCAACCTATCTCTGTCTCGCACATGCCTGAACTGCACGTAAGCTTCCCCAAACGGGCATGGCTGAATCTCTCTGACCCCCACTTGAGCCACAGGATCATGCTAAAGGAAATCCTCTAGAACCTCTCTAACATTAGGAAAGTGTACCTCATCTGGCAGTGGCTGGATAGTAGCAAAGGCCCAATCCTCATGCTGACGAGCTCGACGTGGAAGCACCACCCTAGAAACCCCCGTCCGGCCTTCGATGTGCTGAATCTAAAAGCCATGGGGAACGAATGGCTGTGGGTCTATGGGAATGTTCGCCATTGGAGGCGTTGAACACTGACGGAGCTCGCTGCATGGTGGAGTAGTGTCAGAGGTAGGTGGCGAAGAAGTCGACGGAGCGGCACAAAAGGAGAGAGCAGAGGAATGCGAGGAGTCCGGCACTGGTCTCGGTTGGAAATTTGGGAAATATCCTGTGACCAGCTCTTTGAATGATGTTGCTTGCCTGAATTGGATAACGGGCCCGTCCTGAGCAAACCAGGACTCCACTTCCCCGGGGGCCCACACACCAGCTGGTGGGCTGGGGAAGGAATCAAATCGAATGAAAGGCCAGAGCCCAGAACACTTTGGACTAGAACAAAACCTGGCAATATGGCCAACTTCTCCACATGCAAAAGCACATACGTGGGTCATAAATGCGCGCATGCACATTGTTGACTGGTCCATGCAGCGTGGCATCTGGCTCATTAGTGTGCACCGTAACACCATCAGTAATACGTAGCACGCTTGAATCACGCTCTCCTTGAATGTTGTTGGAGAGACATTGGAAAACTGAATGAGTGTCCCGCCCCGGTGATCTACTCTGACGATCGCCAGAGGAATCAGTCACCGGCCTTCCATTACGGCCAACCAGAGTCCATTCAGCCTCCTCCTCCTTGTAAAACAAATGTTCTTCTCTAATCCAATGTGGACCACCATTACCCCAGAGGATAAAAACCATCTCAAAGTCTTTTTCAGTCACTCTACCACCATTGTAAATCTGGAAACCAACAGACTTAGAGGCAACTGAAAACTTATAGGATCTATATTTGAGGTGGCAAACTCGAAAACCTTGGGTGTAACCTCCAAAAGTAGCATGCAGAGCCACACTAACAATATGAATATCCAATTTGAAAGAAGCTCGACTGAATGAAACCACCAAAATGAATTCTTTTTGCCGAAAGCATGGTGAGAACACCACACGATGACCAAACTTTGAACGAACACTTTCCTAAAAATCCTTGCCACGGTTGAAGTTGAGGTTGATCGGCGACATGATCCCCGACCACGCCAAGCCACCACCCGAGGGAACAAAGGAACCACCCGGAGCAGCCAAGAAGGAGAACGAAGGGGCAGACGCCGGCGCCGGAGTGGCCACCGGCGTGTGAAGGGTGGCCGCCAGGGCTGGATTGGCCACCGGCGTGGAGCTCTCCTAGTCGCCTCTCCTAGTCGCCTCTGATGAGTAAGCATTACACCAGCACATATTCACCGCCAATCTGAGTCCATATACGCCACTACCTATGATGCGGAGCATCCCATGTTCATCCCCATGTACACTCTAAGATATGAGATTTGCAGACAAATAAGTTGCACCAAGGTTATCACACCAAATACATGGAGTTTGAGTATGTTTTATACCAAGTTTTCTGAGTATGGACTGAACCCAGATGCTTTCTGCTGTTGCATTTGCCAATGCTTTATATTCTTCTTCTGTGCTTGATCTGTCTCAATAGTGCTTGTTTCTTTGCACACCAAGATATGAGATTAGGTCCAAAAAATACTGCAAAACCACCTGTTGAGCGTCTGTCATTAATGTCTCCTGCCCAGTCGGAGTCATAAAATACTAACAAGGGTAGATGAAGACTTGGTGAAAGTAAGACCAACATTCATAGTATCTTTCACATATCTTATTATATGCTTTGTAGTAGTCTAATGAACTGTGGTAGGTAAATGAAGAATGTCGGCGTTCTGGGAACGGGGGTACCCAGACTTGCCTACCTGCGGCCTGCGGCGTGGCTCGAGGAGGGGCCCAGCACGGCCCATCTTCATCAACATAGACCCAAGACCCTCGCGAGGGGCCAAGCCTCGCGGGGCGGACGACACGGAGCTTCCTCAGGCACGGCCTCATCAGGCTGGCTCGCGAGGAGGCGGAGAGATCAAGGCGGGGTACCTCACGAGGTGCCCGTGACGCAAGCCATGACGACCAAAGGCGCCAGGCGGGCGCCAGCCGCGCAGTTTCCTCCTTTCCTCTTTGGTGCAAAGGGAGCAAGCGCAGGCGAGAGCATCAAGCAAAGGCACCCGTTTCGGTGGAATGAGACCAAGAATAGTCCAACGGCAGGGAGGAAGTCATTGTGGAGCCAAGCCAGCGTCACCACCAGAGCCTTTGGCAGGCGAGGACCAACTTTAGTCAGGATAAGTGTACCAGATGTTCCCCTTCAAAATGGCCAATTGTTGGCGCCCTTCCCGCTCAATATTTGGGAAGAGGCCCAGGGCCTTTGCCTATAAATAGGACTAGCCACCCACAGGGGAGAGGGGAGATCGGATCGAAATCAGAGAGAGAATCGAGAAGAGAGAGAGAGAGAGAAGGGTGACTGAACTCCTCCTAGCAGTTCATCCCCCCAGCCAAGAACAGACCCTCGTGAGGCTGTTCTTACTTGTATTGCTCATCATCATCAGCCCAAGAGGCAATCCACCACACCACACACTGGAGTAGGGTATTACACCACAACGGTGGCCCGAACTAGTATAAACCCTATGTCTCTTGTGTTGTTCTTTCCATAGCTTAGATCTTAGCGAGGCGGAGGGGAGCAGGTAGGTAGAAGGCGAAATCTCCACGTGCACCCCAGTGTTCGAACCTCAAGGGTCTGCCGGAACCCGAAATCCGACATTTGGCGTGCCAGGTAGGGGTGCACCGGAATTCGTCTTCCACCACCCCGTTCTCCTCTGACCATCGTGCCCATGTCTGACGCTCGAACCTCAAGGGTCTGCCGGAACCCGAAATCCGACATTTGGCGTGCCAGGTAGGGGTGCGCCGGAATTCGTCTTCCACCACCCCGTTCTCCTCTGACCATCGCGCCCATGTCTGACGCTCGTCGGGCCCGCGCCGAGCGCCGGGCCGCTCTCGCTTCCCGCGTCGCCCAGACGGCTCCTGTCGGCGGGTGTCCTCGCCGTTCCCCGTCACCTTCCGTCAAAGCCGCCACCGGCCCGACGAGGGACGAGCAGCAAGCGTCGTCTCAGCATCCATCCGTGCGGCAAGACGGCCGCACCGCTACTCCCTCGCCCACCCCAGCTGGTTCTTCGTCCCGCGCGCTTCGCGCACCCATGGAGGCTCGAGCTGCACTCATTGCGGCAAACGAGCTCCTGCGCTACCGTCCCGTCGATGACGTCTATGAAGAATGGCTCGACCGCATCGCCGAGCTCGTCCGCGCCGCAGGGGGCTCTCCTGCGCCATCCGTTCCGCTGCACCGCACCCCGCCCCGCGTGGGCGACGAAGCTCCGGTGGCTCCCCAGCCGCCTCCTCCTCAAGAAGGTGCCATGGCTCCAAGGCGCGTGGCCCCTGGGCAGAACCCGCTCCGTCAGGTGCCAGCGCGGCAAGAGCAGAGCTGCCAAGAAGTCCCTCGCCCGCAAGAAGCTGCCCGGGCGCTCCCTGCTCCAGCACGTCGCGACCATGCTCCTGCTCCCGCACGTCAAGACCCCGTCCTGCTCCCAGCTGCAGCGCGTGGGGACATGCAAGACCAAGCTCTCCGTCACCCAAGGCCTCCCGTGGCCACAGCAGGCTGCCGTGCCTTCACCACTGAGCTACGTAGCGTCGCGTGGCCCAGCAAGTTCAAGCCAGACCTGCCTCCTCGTTACGACGGCACGGCCGACCCTGCGGAGTTCCTCCAGCTCTATGAGCTGGCATCGAAGCTGCCAACGGAGACGAGAAGGTCATGGCGAACTGGTTTCCCATGGCGCTCAAGGACGGGGCCCGCACCTGGCTCCTAAACCTGGCTCCAAGCACGATCTCCTCCTGGGACGAGATGCGCACCCGCTTCATCGCCAACTTCCAAGGTACTCGCGACCGGCCACCCGCCGTGAGTGACATGCGCTGCATCAAGCAACAACCCGGAGAGACCCTGCAGAAGTACATCCAGCGCTTCAACAACGCATGCCTCAAGATTCCCAAGGTGACCGAGGAGGCCATCATCTCAGCCTTCTCCGACGACGTGCGCGACGTCAAGATGAAGTAGGAGCTGGCGATGCATGAAGATCTGTGCACTTCCTTGGAGTTGTTTAACTTGGCAACCAAGTGCGCCAGGGCTGAAGAAGGGCGTCTCTCCCTCCTCGAGCTGCCTGCCGCAGACCCAGAAGAGAAGAAGCCCAAGGCCAAGGATGTGAAGTGCAAGGGGATTGCCGTGCTCGTGGCAGAACCAGACACCAAGCGGGGCAGAGAGCAGCCTGAATCTTCCAAGGGCTGTCGGTACTGTGTGTACCACGACCTCCACACCCACAACACCAACGAATGTCAAGAGTTCCGAGCCGTGCGAGAAGGAAGGATCGGCCGTCGCCCCGACCGTGGTGACCGGGGCTACGATCGAGGAGGAAGGAATGCAGGACGCTGGGAAGACCGCTGCCCACGCCAAGGGTGGCGCGATCAACCTCGCGAGGATCGTTGGCAAGACCCGCCTCGCGAGGGAGACTGGAGGGATCAGCCTCGCGAGGATCGCCCGCCAGGCAACGCAGGCCTCCCTCCGCTGTGCTGCAGCCAAGGAGAAACGAGGACCGCCATCAGGACGAGGGGGCTGGGGACTTCCAGGAGCCGCGCGCGATCGCCTGCATCTTGGGCGGGGCTCAAGCCCCAGCCTCTCAACGCATCTTCAAGAAGTTCGCCCGCGAAGTGAATGCAGTCCTCCCCAAGCTTGAAGCCATGCGCCCTCTCAGGTGGTCGGCGTGCGCCATCACGTTCAGCTCAGCAGATCAGCTCAAGTGTGCGGCCACAGCCGGAGTCCTCCCGATGCTTTGTTCCCCAATCATCAACAACGTGGTGGTCACCAGGACCCTCATCGATGGCGGGGCAGGGCTCAACGTCCTGTCCGTGGAAACATTCAACAATCTCCAAGTGCCCTACAACCAGCTTCAGCCAACCAAGCCTTTCTCCGGAGTCACTGACGGCTCCACGATCCCGATTGGGCAGGTCCGCCTCCCTGTCACCTTCAGGGTGCGCGACAACTACCGCACCGAGCTCATCAACTTCGACGTCGCTCACATTTGCCTGCCGTACAACGCCATCCTTGGGTAACCAGCGCTGGCCAAGTTCATGGCCATAACTCACCACGGCTACAACGTCCTCAAGATGCCAGGAAGTGGCGGAGACATCATGGTGCCCTGTGAAGAGAAGGACGCGGTGCGTTCCCTGGAACGAGCCTTTCAGGCCGCATCGCTGGAAGACCCGGATCGCGGAAGCAGGAGGCTTCCTGAGACCGCCCCCAAGAAGAAGAAGACATCGTCCGACCCGGCCCCTCAGGGCCCACGCCTGTCCAGGGGGAACCTCCTTCCATCGCATAGGAAAGCGCACCCGGCGCCCTCCTCTGGCAGGGCTCGGGGGCTCTCCCATGGAGGGCCACCGACCTGGCTAAGGTCACAAGGGAGGCGCTTGGGCACCACATGGAGGCGTGTTTCGAAGCACGTTTCCCTCAAGAAGGAGTAAGGAAAGGAGGGCCAGACCCTCAGGAGTTCGTCAGCAAGGCCATTCAGGAGCTACATGAGTCAAGAGTCATGAGAGGCGGCCGCCGCCTACCAGCTGTGGCTCCCCATCCAGGCGAGGATGGTGGGCTGCGCGTCTGCATCGACATACCAGGGCTCAATCGAGTCGCCTCTCTGGAGCGCCTCTGGCCCTCGCGAGTGGGGCACTGCGAAGGTCCACCCCATAGCTACATTCGCATGCCTTACGGCTTGCCGAACGCGGTTGCCACGTACCAGCGCCTCATGAGGGGCAACATGGAGGCTCAAGAGGCCAGGCGTTCCGCAGTCCTGGTAGAGATGGAGATGGTTCGCGAGGAGCCACCAGCGCCTCCGGAGCCTCCCGAGGCCCCTGGGCCTGGGGGCTCGTGAGGATCGGCTTCCGCAGCCCACCGAGCCTGCTACACCAACACTCCTTCGTCCTCAACATCATCAGGTGACATATTTCAAGTTTCATTTCCAGCTAGGAGCGCCCCCAGGGCTGCATTATTCCCAGGCCGCGTGGGTCCGTCCCTGCGGCATGTATCCCTTTTATTTTATATTGTTAGCTTACGTTGTTGGGGGCGCCCCTCGGGCTGCATCATCCCCAAGTCGCTCGGGCCTGACCCAGTGATGTCCGCCTTCCCAGCATCTATTTGAATGAATCTACTCCTTCGCGGCTAATGTGTTTGACCTAGTTGCCCGCTCAACTGACGCCAACTGACGGAGCTGCTCCCAAACGGCACGACGCTTGCGCATGGGTCCGTCCCTACAACGCTTGATGGGGAATGTAGCAATAATTCAAAATTTTCTACGTATCACCAAGATCTATCTATGGAGTGATCTAGCAACGAGGGAGGAGTGGATCTACATACCCTTGTAGATCGCGCGCGGAAGCGTTCAAGAGAACGGGGTTGATGGAGTCGTACTCGTCGTGATCCAAATCACCGATGATCCTAGCGCCGAACGGACGGCACCTCCGCGTTCAACACACATACGGAGCAGCGACGTCTCCTCCTTCTTGATCCAGCAAGGGGGAGGAGAGGTTGATGGAGATCCAGCAGCATGACAGCGTGGTGGTGGAAGTAGCGGGATTCCAACAGGGCTTCGCCAAGCGCTGCGGGAGGAGGGAGATGTGTCATGGGAGGGAGAGGGAGGCGCCAGTGCTTAGGTGTTGCCGCCCTCCCTCCCCCCCACTATATATAGGGCCAAGGGAGAGGGGGGGGGGCGCAGCCTTGGCCCTTCCTCCAAGGAAGGGTGCGGCCAGGGAGGAGTCCATCCTCTCCAAGGCACCTAGGAGGTGCCTTCCCCCTTTAGGACTCTTCCTTTCCCTTATCTCTTGGCGCATGGGCCTCTTGGGGCTTGTGCCCTTGGCCCATATAGGCCAAGGCGCACACCCCTACAGCCCATGTGCCCCCCCGGGGTTGGTGGACCCCCTTGGTGGACCCCCGGACCCCTTTCGGCACTCCCGGTACAAAACCGATAATGCGCGAAACTTTTCCGGCGACCAAAACAAGACTTCCCATATATAAATCTTTACTTCCGGACCATTCCGGAACTCCTCGTGACGTACGGGATCTCATCCGGGACTCCAAAAAACTTTCGGGTTACCGCATACTAATATCTCTGTAACCCTAGCGTCACCGAACCTTAAGTGTGTAGACCCTACGGGTTCGGGAGACACGTAGACATGACCGAGACGACTCTCCGGCCAATAACCAACAGCGGGATTTGGATACCCATGTTAGCTCCCACATGTTCCATGATGATCTCATCGGATGAACCACGATTTCAAGGACTTAATCAATCCCGTATGCAATTCCCTTTGTCGAGCGGTATGATACTTGCCCGAGATTCGATCGTTGGTATCCCGATACCTTGTTCAATCTCGTTACCGGCAAGTCTCTTTACTCGTTTCGTAACACATCATCCCGTGATCAACTCCTTGATCACATTGTGCACATTATGATGATGTCCTATCGAGTGGGCCCAGAGATACCTCTTCGTTTACACGGAGTGACAAATCCCAGTCTCGATTCGTGCCAACCCAACAGACACTTTCGGAGATACCTGTAGTGTACCTTTATAGCCACCCAGTTACGTTGTGACGTTTGGCACACCCAAAGCACTCCTACGGTATCCGGGAGTTGCACAATCTCATGGTCTAAGGAAATGATACTTGACATTAGAAAAGCTTTAGCATACGAACTACATGATCTTGTGCTAGGCTTAGGATTGGGTCTTTGTCCATCACATCATTCTCCTAATGATGTGATCCCGTTATCAATGACATCCAATGTCCATGGTCAGGAAACCGTAACCATCTATTGATCAACGAGCTAGTCAACTAGAGGCTTACTAGGGACATGGTGTTGTCTATGTATCCACACATGTATCTGAGTTTCCTATCAATACAATTCTAGCATGGATAATAAACGATTATCATGAACAAGAAAATATAATAATAACTAATTTATTATTGCCTCTAGGGCATATTTCCAACATTCTCCCACTTGCACTAGAGTCAATAATCCAGTTCACATCGATATGTGATTAACACTCAAGGTCACATCCCCATGTGACTAACACCCAAGGAGTTTACTAGAGTCAATAATCTAGTTCACATTACCATGTGATTAACACTCGATGAGTTCTGGGCTTGATCATGTTATGCTTGTGAGAGATGTTATAGTCAACGGGTCTGAATCTTTCAGATCCGTATGTACTTCGCAAATCTTGTAGATGCAGCTACTACGCTATATTTGGAGCCATTTCAAATAACTGTTCTACTTGGAGCTATTCTAAATTGTTGCTCCATTAAACGTATCCGGTATCTCTACTCAGAGCTATCCGGATAGGTGTTAAGCTTGCATCAACGTAACTCTTTACGTTGAACTCTTTATCACCTCCATAACCGAGAAACATATCCTTATTCCTCTAAGGATAATTTAGACCGCTATCTGGTGATCTACTCCTAGATTACCTTTGTACCCTCTTGCCAGATATGTGGCAAGGCACACATCAGGTGCGGTACTCAGCATGGCATACCGTATAGAGCCTATGACAAAAGCATAGGGGACGACATTCGTCCTTTCTCTTTCTTTTGCCGTGGTCGAGCTTTAAGTCTTAACTTCATACCTTACAACTCAGGCAAGTACTCCTTCTTTGACTGATCCATCTTGAACCCCTTCAAGATCATGTCAAGGTATGTGCTCATTTGAAAGTACCATTAAGCGTTTTGATCTATCCTTATAGATCTTGATGCTCAATGTTCAAGTAGCTTAATCCAGGCTTTCCATTGAAAAACACTTTCCAAATAACCCTATATGCTTTCCAGAAATTCTACATCATTTCTGATCCATAATATGTCAACAACATATACTCATCAGAAATTCTATAGTACTCCCACTCACTTCTTTGGAAATACAAGTTTCTCATAAACTTTGTATAAACCCAAAATCTTTGATCATCTCATCAAAGTGTACATTCCAACTCCGAGATGCTTACTCCAGTCCTTAGAAGGATTGCTGGAGCTTTGCATACTTATTAGCATCTTTCAGGATTGACAAAACCTTCCGGTTGTATCACATACAACCTTTCCTCAAGAAAATTGTCGAGGAAACAATGTTTTGACATTCTATCTGCAAGATTTCATAAATAATGCAGTAATCGCTAATATAATTCCAACAGACTCTTAGCATCGCTACGAGTGAGAAAGTCTCATCGTAGTCAACTCCTTGAACTTGTCGGAAAACATCTTAACGACAAGTCGAGCTTTCTTAATGGTGATACTTACCATCATTGTCCGTCTTCCTTTTAAAATCCATATGTACCTAACAGCCTTACGACCATCAAGTAGTTCTTCCAAAGTCTACACTTTGTTTTCATACATGGATCCTATCTCGGATTTTATGGCCTCGAGCCATTTATCGGAATCCGGGCCCACCATCGCTTCTCCATGGCTCGTAGGTTCATTGTTGTCTAGCAACATGACTTCCAAGACAGGATCACGTACCACTCTGAAGTAGTACGCATCCTTGTCATCCCACGAGGTTTGGTAGTGACTTGATCTGAAGTTTCATGATCACTATCATAAGCTTCCACTTCAATTGTTGTAGGTTCCACAGGAACAACTTCCTGTGCCCTGCCACACACTAGTTGAAGAGACGATTCAATAACCTCATCAAGTCTCCACCATCCTCCCACTCAATTCTTTCGATAGAAACTTTTCCTCGAGAAAGGACCCGATTCTAGAAACAATCCCTTATTGCTTTCGATTCTGAGACAAGAGGTATACCCAACTGTTTTGGGTGTCCTATGAAGATGCATTTATCTGCTTTGGGTTCGAGCTTATCAGCCTGAAACTTTTTTCGCATAAGCGTCGCAGCCCCAAACTTTTAAGAAATGACAGCTTAGGTTTCTCTAAACCATAGTTCATATGGTTTCATCTCATCGGAATTACGTGGTGCCCTATTTAAAGTGAATGTGGTTGTCTCTAATGCCTAACCCATAAACTATCGTGGTAATTCGATAAGAGACATCATGGCATGCATCATGTCCAATAGGGTGCAGTTATGATGTTCGGACACACCATCACACTATGGTGTTCCAGGCTGTATTAGTTGTGAAACAATTTCCACAATGTCTTAATTCTATGCCAAACTCATAATTCAGATATTCATCTCTATGATCATATCATAGATATTTTATCCTCTTGTCACGACGATCTTTCAACTTCACCCTGAAATTACTTGAACCTTTCAATAATTCAGACTCGTGATTCATCAAGTAAATATACTCAACATCTACTCAAATCATCTGTGAAGTAAGGACATAACGATATCCACTACATGCCTCAGCACTCATTGGACTGCACACATCAAAATGTATTACTTCCAACAAGTTGCTTTCTAGTTCCATTTTACTGAAAACGAGGCTTTCAGTCATCTTGCCCATGTGGTATGATTTGCATGTCTCAAGTGATTCAAAATCAAGTGAGTCCAAACGGTCCATTTGCATGGAGTTTCTTCATGCATATACACCAACAGACATGGTTCGCATGCCTCAAACTTTTCAAAAACGAGTGAGCCCAAAGATCCATCAACATGGAGCTTCTTCATGCGTTTTATACCGATATGACTTACGAGGCAGTGCCACAAGTAGGTGGTACTATCATTACTATCTTTTGGCATGAACATGTGTATCACTATGATCGAGATTCAATAAACCATTCATTTTAGGTGTAAGACCATTGAAGGTATTATTCAAATAAATAGAGTAACCATTACTCTCTCCTTAAATGAATAACCGTATTGCGATAGACATAATCCAATCATGTCTATGCTCAACGCAAACACCAATCTTGATGGTAGAGGGAGCGTACGATATTTGATCAACCATGGAAATACTTCCAACACATATCGTCATCTCACCTTTTGGCTAGTCTCCGTTTATTCCGCAGCTTTTATTTCGAGTTACTAACACTTAGGAACCGAACCAGTATCTAATACCCTGGTGCTACTAGGAGTACTAGTAAAGTACACATTAACATAATGTATATCCAATATACTTCTATCGACAGCCTTCTCATCTACCAAGTATCTAGGGTAATTCTGCTCCAGTGGCTGTTCCCCTTATTACAGAAGCACTTAGTCTCGGGTTTGGGTTCAACCTTGGGTTTCTTCACTAGAGCAGCAGCTGATTTGCCGTTTCATGAAGCATCCCTTTTTGCCCTTGCCCTCCTTGAAACTAGTGGTTTCACAAACCATCAACAATTGATGCTCCTTCTTGATTTCTACTTTTGTGGTGTCAAACATCGCGAATATCTCAAGGATCATCATATATGTCCCCGATACATTATAGTTCATCACAAAGCTCTTGCAGCTTGGTGGTAATGACTTCGGAGAAACATCACTATCTCATTTGGAAGATCAACTCCCACTTGATTCAAATGATTGTTGTACTCGGACAATCTGAGCACAAGCTCAACAATTGAGCTTTTCTCCCTTAGTTTGCAGGCTAAGAAAATCGTCGGAGGTCTTATACCTCTTGACGTGGGCACAAGCCTGAAATCCCAATTTCAGCCCTCGAAACATCTCATATGTTTCGCGACGTTTCAAAACGTCTTCGGTGCCTCAACTCTAAACCGTTTAACTGAACTATCACGTAGTTATCAAAATTTGTATGTCAGATGTTCCCAACATCTACAGACGACGTTCGAGGTTCAGCACACTGAGCGGTGCATTAAGGAAATAAGCCTTCTATGAAGCAATGAGGACAATCCTCAGTTTACGGACCTAGTCCGCATAATTGCTACTATCATCTTTCAACTAAATTTTCTCTAGGAACATAACTAAACAGTAGAACTGAAGTGCGAGCTACGACATAATTTGCGAAGACCTTTTGACTATGTTTAGGATAATTAAGTTCATCTTATGAACTCCCACTCAGATAGACATCCCTCTAGTAATCTAAGTGATTACATGATCCGAGTCAACTAGGCCGTGTCCGATCATCACGTGAGACGGACTAGTCAACATCGGTGAACATCTTCATGTTGATCGTATCTTCTATACGACTCATGCTCGACCTTTTGGTCTCTTGTGTTCCGAGGCCATGTCTATACATGCTAGGCTCGTCAAGTTAACCTAAGTGTTTCGCATGTGTTCCGAGGCCATGTCTGTACATGCTAGGCTCGTCAACACCCGTTGTATTCGAACGTAAGAATCTATCACACCCGATCATCACGTGGTGCTTCGAAACGACGAACTTTCGCAATGGTGCACAGTTAGGGGGAACACCTTCTTGAAATTTTAGTGAGGGATCATCTTATTTACTACCGTCGTTCTAAGCAAATAAGATGTATAAACATGATAAACATCACATGCAATCAAATAGTGACATGATATGGCCAATATCATATTGCTCCTTTTGATCTTCATCTTCGGGGCTCCATGATCATCATCGTCACCGGCATGACACCATGATCTCCATCATCATGATCTCCATCATCGTGTCTCCATGAAGTTGCCTCGCCAACTATTACTTCTACTACTACAGCTAACAGTTAGCAATAAAGTAAAGTAATTACATGACGTTTATGTTGACACGCAGGTCATAAATAAATTAAGACAACTCCTATGGCTCCTGCCGGTTGTCATACTCATCGACATGCAAGTCGTGATTCCTATTACAAGAACATGATCATCTCATACATCACATATATCATTCATCACATCCTTTGGCCATATCACATCACATAGCATACCCTGCAAAAACAAGTTAGACGTCCTCAAATTGTTGTTTGCATGTTTTACGTGGCTGCTATGGGTTTCTAGCAAGAACGTTTCTTACCTACGCAAAAACCACAACATGATATGCCAATTGCTATTTACCCCTCATAAGGACCCTTTTCATCGAATCCGATCCGACTAAACTGGGAGAGACAGACACCCGCTAGCCACCTTATACAACTAGTGCATGTCAGTTGGTGGAACCAGTCTCACGTAAGAGTACATGTAAGGTCGGTCCGGGCCGCTTCATCCCACAATACCGCCGAATCAAGATTGGACTAGTAACGGTAAGCATATTGAACAAAATCAACGCCCACAACTACTTTGTGTTCTACTCGTGCATAGAAACTACGCATAGACCTAGCTCATGATGCCACTTATGGGGAACGTAGCAATAATTCAAAATTTTCTATGTATCACCAAGATCTATCTATGGAGTCATCTAGCAATGAGGGAGGAGTGGATCTACATACCCTTGTAGATCGCACGCGGAAGCGTTCAAGAGAACGGGGTTGATGGAGTCGTACTCGTCGTGATCCAAATCACCGATGATCCTAGCGCCGAACGGACGGCACCTCCGCATTCAACACACGTACGGAGCAGCGACGTCTCCTCCTTCTTGATCCAGCAAGGGGGGAGGAGAGGTTGATGGAGATCCAGCAGCACGACGGCGTGGTGGTGGAAGTAGCGGGATTCCAACAGGGCTTCGCCAAGCGCTGCGGCAGGAGGGAGATGTGTCATGGGAGGGAGAGGGAGGCGCCAGGGCTTAGGTGTTGCTGCCCTCCCTTCCCCCCACTATATATAGGGCCAAGGGAGAGGGGGGGTGCAGACTTGGCCCTTCCTCCAAGGAAGGGTGCGGCCAGGGAGGAGTCCATCCTCCCCAAGGCACCTAGGAGGTGCCTTCCCCCTTTAGGACTCTTCCTTTCCCTTATCTCTTGGCGCATGGGCCTCTTGGGGCTGGTGCCCTTGGCCCATATAGGCCAAGGCGCACACCCCTACAGCCCATGTGGCCCCCCGGGGTTGGTGGACCCCATTGGTGGACCCCCGAACCCCTTTCGGCACTCCCGGTACAAAACCGACAATGCGCAAAACTTTTCCGGTGACCAAAACAAGACTTCACATATATAAATCTTTACCTCCGGACCATTCCGGAACTCCTCGTGACGTCCAGGATCTCATCCGGGACTCCGAACAACTTTCGGGTTACCGCATACTAATATCTCTATAACCTAGCCTCACCGAACCTTAAGTGTGTAGACCCTACGGGTTCGGGAGACACGTAGACATGACCGAGACGACTCTCCGGCCAATAACCAATAGCAGGATCTGGATACCCATGTTGGCTCCCACATGTTCCACGATGATCTCATCGGATGAACCATGATGTCAAGGTCTTAATCAATCCCGTATACAATTCCCTTTGTCTAGCGGTACGATACTTGCCTGAGATTCGATCGTCGGTATCCCGATACCTTGTTCAATCTCATTACCAGCAAGTCTCTTTACTCGTTTCGTAACACATCATCCCGTGATCAACTCCTTGATCACATTGTGCACATTATGATGATGTCCTACCGAGTGGGCCCAGAGATACCTCTCCATTTACACGGAGTGACAAATCCTAGTCTCGATTCGTGCCAACCCAACAGACACTTTCGGAGATACCTGTAGTGTACCTTTATAGCCACCCAGTTACGTTGTGACGTTTGGCACACCCAAAGCACTCCTACGGTATCCGGGAGTTGCACAATCTCATGGTCTAAGGAAATGATACTTGACATTAGAAAAGCTTTAGCATACGAACTACATGATCTTGTGCTAGGCTTAGGATTGGGTCTTTGTCCATCACATCATTCTCCTAATGATGTGATCCCGTTATCAATGACATCCAATGTCCATGGTCAGGAAACTGTAACCATCTATTGATCAACGAGCTAGTCAACTAGAGGCTTACTAGGGACATGGTGTTGTCTATGTATCCACACATGTATCTGAGTTTCCTATCAATACAATTCTAGCATGGATAATAAATGATTATAATTAACAAGGAAATATAATAATAACTAATTTATTATTGCCTCTAGGGCATATTTCCAACAATGCCGACAAACCTGAATGGCTGAGCTCTGGCCGCGGCAGCCCCGCATGGCGCCACCTCGTCAAGCCTTCAGTTCCTCATCACCCCTCGGAAGCAACCAACGGCTGACTGTCAATTGTCATGGTAACCCCTCATTCTTTCTATGATGGGTCTACAGGATCTCCTAAAGGAGCTGCGTCAGGCGAGGCCCTTGCGGTGTCTCCTTCACTCTCATCCGCGCGAACCGCTTGCACGTTAAAGGGGGGGTGCCTGAGCATCGCGACTGAGGGCTCCTACTGGCTCTCCAGCCCTCACCCTCTGGCCTTGTCCACGGCATCGCGACCTGGCATACCAGCGACGGCTGAGACTCGCTCGAGGGCCGGGACCCGAGGATGTAGAGCAGAAAGGGGAGCAAAGGCGAGAGGGGAGGGACACGCGAGGACCTCGCCGAGCAACCTCACGCCTGCCGATGCACGGACCCGGCGACACACCCGAGAGCGGCCCCTGATTCGCGAGATAAGTCACCACCCGGAAGCACCAGCTACCGTGGCACCATCCCCGCACCTAATGCAATCCCGTGTTAGCGACGCTGCTCTCCTTTCTCACCGAACGACGGCTGCTTGAGGGCCAAAGGGGACCTCCTGAGCATCGCGACTCAGGGGCTCTTACCGGACCCCGGGTCGCTCACCTCCTGGCCTTGACCAGGGCATCGCGACCTGGCAAACCAGCGACGGCTGAAGCCGCCTTGGGACTGGGACCTGTCGGCGCAGAGCACCAAGCCCTCGTGAGGTTCAAAAGGGAGAACTGAGCTAAGACGGAATGAGCAACTCGCACAATTCTATGACAAGGCTTATATTAACAAAACAGGATCACAGGCACCTTACAAGCCCCCACGGGACGTGTCTTTGATTCCACGCAGGGAACAGATCCTAAAAGGACGCTAACTACACGCGCCCCTACAAAAGACGCCATCATCAACAGTGGGCCGTCAAGCACTGGCGCCAACCCCATCCAGGTCAGAGTCGGCGATGGCCTGACGAGCCCGCCCTGCTCCAGGAGCGGCGCCGGCTCGGGGGCTCGTAGCTATCGTCGCTCGTCTCTGGAGTCGTGAAGAGCTCGCCGGAGTCGCTGGAACCTTCGATGCCTCCGCCACCTGAGGAGCCGCCAAGGGAGCGGTCGGCGGGCCCAGTCCTCGCCGTAGCAGGGTCCCGACCACCTCTCCCGGGGCAGCACTCCAGCCGGCGCCCGTTAGCATCAAATACCTTGAAGAACATCACCGAAGCACCATCGTACTCCAAGTGGATCGCGAGGGCGCCTCTTGTCCTGCAAACCCGGGCGATTTCGCTCCAGCCTCGAGTCATGAAGACCTCGCCCGGGGCAACGACCGCGACCTCTGCCTCGGTTGCGAGGGCGCTGCAGCCGGCGTGCTGCAGCCAAAGCTTCAGGAGTTCTCCCTGCGGGATGATGGAGGCGAAGAAGGGAGGAAGGCGAATCCAAGACCGAGGAGGCATGGCGGCGTGGAGCACAAACTCTCGGGAGGAGCCCTCGGTGTGGACCCCAGGGGGGATGACCCACACCTTCGTGACCCGTCGGCGCCAACAGCGGCGCCGCCCGTGGCGATCGGCATTGACTCCTTCAGAGCCCTTGATGTGGGCGTACAAGGGAAGCGGGAACCCCGGCGGTGGCCGCTCGCACCAGGGCCTTGACACCACTTGATGGGCCCCCTCGTCTCAGCTGCGGAGGGCGAGCCGTTTCTTTGGCAGGAGCGGGTCTGGTTCCTCTCGGGGAGCCTTTCCCTTCTCTGCCGCCGAGAACCGGCGGATCAGAGCCATCGCAGCAAGACGGAGCAAGGACCGGGAAGAAGGAGAAGCAAGAAGGGATGGGCTGGAAGGGCGCGCGCCGTTCCGTACGTATGGCCGGTGAAGGCCAACCGCCGACCTCCACGATCGCAGGTAATCATGACCCACTTTGCATGTAGGGACTTGTCCAGTCTGTGCAGTTGCCGAGGCGCCGTGGGAAGTGGAGACGCCCACGTCCAATCAACCGCCACGCGGCGCCCAAGGCCACAGGCTGTTAGGGCCCGTGGCGCTTCGCTCTTGCCCTTTCGCCTCCCTGCACGGCCAAGTCCGAGCGCGCCTCAGGCCCGGGGGCTACTGTCGGCGTTCTGGGAACAAGGGTCCCCAGACTTGCCTGCCTGCGGCCTGCGGCGTGGCTCGAGGAGGGGCCCAGCATGGACCATCTTCATCAACACAGACCCAAGACCCTCGCGAGGGGCCAAGCCTCGCGGGGCGGACGACACGGAGCTTCCTCAGGCACGGCCTCATCAGGCTGGCTCGTGAGGAGGCGGAGAGATCAAGGCGGGGTACCTCATGAGGTGCCCGTGAAGCAAGCCATGACGACCAAAGGTGCCAGGCGGGCGCCAGCCGCGCAGTGTCCTCCTTTCCTCTTTGGTGCAAAGGGAGCAAGCGCAGGCGAGAGCATCAGGCAAAGGCACCCGTTTTGGTGCAACGAGACCAAGACCAGTCCAACAGCAGGGAGGAAGTCATTGTGGAGCCCAAGCCAGCGTCACCACCAGAGCCTTTGGCAGGCGAGGACCAACTTTAGTCAGGATAAGTGTACCAGATGTTCCCCTTCAAAATGGACAATTGTTGGCGCCCTTCCTGCTCAATATTTGGGAAGAGGCCCAGGGCCTTTGCCTATAAATAGGACTAGCCACCCACGGGGGAGTGGGGAGATCGGATCGAAACTAGAGAGAGAATCGAGAAGGGAGAGAGAGAAGGGTGACTGAACTCCTCCTAGCAGTTCATCCCCCCAGCCAAGAACAGACCCTCGCGAGGTTGTTCTTCCTTGTATTGCTCATCATCATCAGCCCAAGAGGCAATCCACCACACCACACACTGGAGTAGGGTATTACACCACAACGGTGGCCCGAACCAGTATAAACCCTGTGTCTCTTGTGTTGCTCTTTCCATAGCTTAGATCTTAGCGAGGCGGAGGGGAGCAGGTAGGTAGAAGGTGAAATCTCCGTGCGCACCCTAGTGTTCGAACCTCAAGGGTCTGCCGGAACCCGAAATCCGACAAAGAAACTGTCATACTATGTTAACAACAAATGAAATGCCAGGTCTTGTAAGGGTTAAGTACTGAAGTGCACCTACTAGACATTTGTACTTGGTACCATCCTCCTGACTCAGGAGCTCTCCTTCTGTAAGGGATAGCTTCTCA